>NC_040020.1:3010544-3274969 GCF_000972845.2 Larimichthys crocea
TATTTCATATAATATTTCCCGATGTGATTTTGCTGTTCTGTTTTTAATGCTTAAGAGTGATGAGATTGAATCGCTACATATGATTATCTTCCTATCCGCCCTGTCCTCCACCCATTCTATTGCCAATAATATTGCACATTTTAATACTTTGTTATTATGACTGGGAACCAGCACTGCTGCACCTGTTGCTCCTATTATTGGTTCTTTTGATCCATCTGTATATAAGTAAACATATTCCCCATACTTTTCATCTGTATAGTTATAAAATTCTTCTACCAAGTCCACTGTTTTATTTCTTCTTTCAATGTCCCATATTTTTGAGTGGGTGGTGGGAAGTTCGGTTCTTTTTAGGGAGTCAGATCATTTGACTCCGAATTTATCACTGTTTTGACTTATGAGTTATATGTGTACCCGTATCACTTAACAATTGAAAAAAAATAAAAATCTGTTGAGTTAGATTTTTATGCTGATTGAAACTAAAATTGGCATGCTGATTCCAAAATTGCAGGGGGTTTTTTTTCTAGCAGTTTTTTTCCCTCCAGATAAGCAAAATTCCACTGATTAGCTGTAGTAAGACTTGCCAGCTGATCACGATTGGACTTATCTACAGCTACATGAAACTTGTTTGTGCAAGTCACAATTGAGACCGTACAGTGAGAGGTGTGTGCAGCTCCCAATAGGTCAATACTATCAATATCTGCAAACAGAAAGCTAGCATAGTAGGAATGAAGAGGCTTTTCTCTGAACCTTGTAACCATGGGCATACCGTTGTAAGTTCTATTTCCTTTTATGCTGTTTTTGTTGTTTTCAAAGCTTGTAACTATTCCATCTTAGTGTTTTATTTCCATAGGTATATATTTCCTTTGTTCCAGATCATGTCTGCTCCTGCTACTTCTCGCCGTAAATGCCTAAACAGCCCTGACTCCTTTTGCTATATTTGTGATAGTTTCACCATTCCAAGTCAGAGGAAAGCAAACATCAGTGCATTTGTCAAGCAAGCATATTTTGCATATTTTAAAGTAAAACTCTGTGATCAAAACAAGCCATGGGCCCCTCACAAAGTGTGCAAGCATTGTGTCGAGAATTTACGGATGTGGACCAAAGGAACACGTGAAAAGTTGGCATTTGGTATCCCCATGGTTTGGCGAGAGCAAAAGGATCACTGCACAGACTGTTACTTTTGTTTAGTGAAAACAAGCACATGTCTGTTTTCCAGTAAAGGTGCCAATAGTCAGCATTACAACACACACACACACACACACACACACACACACACACACACACACACACCACTAATATATTAAAGAAAAATCTTTTCAAAATACTTCATAACTGTGTGATTAAACATTCACCCCATTCATTCTGTTTAAACTGTCACCAACAGACAGTTTATGAGAGATGAACACATCCTTTATATTCTCCATCTGTACTATAACAAATGAAATATAGCTTTATGGAGATAAATATTTATGTGCATACATCCAACAATCATCTAATCACACAAAAAAGGAGGTTAATCAATGGAGTATTATCAAATCAGATGTTTTATTTCTGTTTTAAAAAGGCATATGCTTTACAGCATTAAATCAGAGCAGATCAGAATCCCTGATGTGTTATTCATATAAAAATATGAAATATTCTCTGAAACACACGCTTCTGTGATGTGTGGCAGCACTTTGATTGGCAGTAATCCCTTTGTGTGGAGAAAAAAAGGCTTTAAAATGAAAAATACACACAATCAGTGAGGTAGAGACGCCCACACATTGATATGATGCTTGAATACAGCATTTGGCTAAAAGCACATTTCATAAAATCTCC
This sequence comes from Larimichthys crocea, assembly GCF_000972845.2. Classification (NCBI taxonomy): domain Eukaryota; kingdom Metazoa; phylum Chordata; class Actinopteri; family Sciaenidae; genus Larimichthys; species Larimichthys crocea. The sequence continues at coordinate 3,012,363 of NC_040020.1, forward strand.
ATTCAATCACTGATGACGTGTCCCAGATCAACCTTCTCTCTCTCTCTCTCTCTCTCTCTCTCTCTCTCTCTTTCTCTCACACACACACACACATACACACACACACACACACAACGAGTGCTGATTTGGGATTGCAAATCAGTGCGAACAGTGCAAATTGCGCAGTTTCCTTATGATCACAACAAATCGTCTTTAACAAAGAGTCTCCTGGGTTGTTTGTAGTCAGAGTGGACTGTTGCGTTCAGGATGGGGGTGGCAGTGAACTCCACACTGCATGGCCCTGAGCTGCAGGGAGCCTGCTCCAGCTCCAGGACGGTCACGTTGTTGGGTGCAGCCGTGCTGAGGATGTTGGCCGGGACATAAAGTGTCACCTGAGGTCCTCGTGCTGGCCAGTAACGTCCCACGTTGAAGCCGTTAATCCAAACTTGCCCCTAAAAATAAATAATTAAAAAGGACCGATTACCATTAGTGTACTGGTTTTACATTTACAGCACATCTTTTGATAAGATCATACGTGTTTTTATAGTAGACGTGAGCTGCAACTAAATGTTTTCACATCACCTTCCTCCATTTGGGCAGTTTGATGTACGTGTCCTGGGGGAGGTCTGGGATGCCGTCAGGAATGATGAAGGTTCCCTTGTAGAAGGTTGGAAGGGAGAGAGTAGCAGGCTGCGGTGCTTCTCGTGGTTTTGTTTCACCTAAAAGGCCCTGACTGATCGCTTCATCGATACTGAGACTGTACATGATCCAGTTGTCGAGCGTGTTTGCCCCCAGAGTCAGATTGGACACCAGGCCCTGTGTAGTGAAGAAACCGGATAGGAAGAGCAGAGTCATTCATTCAAGTTAACCAGGTGAAATCATTTCACAAGTTGGAATTCATGATGACATCCAAAAAACAAAAAATATGAGAATTCAAATATAAACTACGATTTTTAGGCTGATACAGTGTGCAGCTGAAATCTTATGTTAGTTTAGACACCAATATGTCAAAACACACTTAGTAATTTCAAAATGTAGCTGTAAAAAAAAACCCACCTTAAAATCGTTGATTTCTTTTCCGTAGTTGATCCGGCCCATATTCTCCACCAGTATGTCCAACTGACTGCCAGTTTTCCCCGTCACATTCACAGTTAAGACTTTGTTCCTTTCAAGAATCCCGACAGCCACCTTAAGAAGAAATCAGCACAGTTATGTCGCCATACAACAATTCAGTTTGACTAGTGAATTGTCTAGATTGTGTCTTATTTGTGGATAAGACACCAGAGTTCCAAAACACTTTTTTTATGCTTTACAATGAAAAAACAAATCTACAAAGTTTTTTACATTTAGCATCACAGGCTAAAGTTCTTAAATGACCAACGTCCAAAACCATAGAAAAACCGCTTTTAACATATACTTCTGATGGTACCAGTGAAGTTTTGAGGTTTGATGACCAAACAGAAGTGATAAGCAATAACAACAAAATCTGTAAAATTAGATTAATAAGCCAATAAGAAGAAAAAAAGACTCACCCCGGCCACCGACACATACGCTCTGTCATGGATGCCGTTCAGTGGAGAAGACAGCGGAGTCGGTGCGCTGCAGTCAACGGGCAGAGAGGTCCTGTACAGCACATAACCAAAAGCCTGCAGGACAAATAGGACAGGAGATTCTTTTTTTAAAAAACAAATCAACAACAAATCGATATGACAAAATATGTATTTATTACTTAAAACAGATACCTGTTTCAGCTCAATGAAAGTCTGAGGATACTTGCTTTTCACAGGGCCGGAGAACGACAGTTTATCTAACGCGTCTGTTACCGTCTGGAGCTGTGGTGGCAGAAAGCAGCTTTTTAAATACTCATTCTTTATGTTTTACACAAAAACATCAACACCAAGTTGATATCCATAAATGAATCTTTCAATGGTGAGTTCTAAAAGTGAAGCTTTTAATACTTTAAACAAAGATAAGCGATCACAGAAAAAGAAAACACTACCTTTTTCATCACTACAGTCCCATATGCGTACTTTGGAGTTGTTGGTGGTATCGGTCCCTCTGGTACCTTATGGTACTGTTATGAAAAGAAGAATTAGTTGATCGAACTGTGCATGAAATACAGCTGAATTCACATTTAAAAAACAAAACAAAGAGGGCTGCTCGAGCATTCTTACCATTTTGATCACCTCTTGAATAGCGAAGTACTTCTCTGTGAGGTCTCCTGCTTCCGAGAGCGGGGCATCGTAGTCGTAGCTCGTGGGCTGCGCGCCGTATGGTGAATTGGCACCTGGGGTATGAAGAGGCGATCGGAGAGTGAGGCCGTTTTGTCAATAAGAAAATGATTATATCATCTCATCAAACCAAAGTGCACCCACCATTCCAGTATCCAAAGTTTGTTCCTCCTATGAACATGTACCTGTGAGGATGTAGAATATGTAACAAGTTATTCTGTTGGCTGGAGAGTCGCACATCATGAAAACATGTACATTTCTGGAACTGAAAGCTGATGAGCTCATAACTCTGTAAACTCACATGTTGACGTTGGCTCCCATGGCCAGCATCTCGCTGAGGGATTTGGCCACTATGGTGGATGACACAACAGAATGACGTGACCCCCAGTGGTCCAGCCAGCCAGTGTAAAACTCGGAGTTCACCTGTCAACACAGGAGTAAACACTGTGAGCATCTGAGAGATAATGTAGTGTTTAAAATCACAGCAGTACAGCACAAAGCATTTCCAGGGGGAAATACTTGCCAATGGTCCGTGAGGTTCAGCGTGTCTCTGTGCAGCAAAAGCAGCGCTTACATTTCCACCTAACAGGATGAAAACGAAGAAAAGCTCACATGCATTTGTGCAACTTCCTCTTGACTTCTGACTAATCTGAAATGTGACATCAGGTCAACGTAGAGAACAAGAACCTCAACTCAAGTTGCTTTTACAATTCAGTCTTAACTTAAAGATACTTTAACTAGAAACCCGACACCTACCAGGCCCAAAGTCAACAGTGGCGTACAGATCTTGTATCGTGCCACATTTAAGGTAGCCGACGCTGGCTCCATCCGTGGTGAAGAGCACCACCTCCTTGCCCAGGTAAGAGCGGAACAGCTTGGTGAGGTGACGCAAGTAGTTGTAGTCACAGGCGAAATAACTGCCATATTCATTCTCCACCTACCAAACAAATATCAACACAAATATCAGGAGGGAGGTGTTATAAGCGCTGTAATGACTTGCAATGCACGGAAAAGCTGCAGGACTCACCTGCACAGTGATGATCGGACCCCCGTTCTGGTAGAGATAAGGCTTCATCATTGGCAGTAACTTCCCCATCCACTTGTCTACCGCTGCGATGTAGTCTGAAATACACAAATACACAATTATAGCGCTGTACGTACGGCAGCTGTGACTACACAGCATGTCCTCGTGCATCCTGGTTTTCTTTGACTCTCACCTGGATCTGAAGACCGCAGCACGATGTCTTTCTTGTTGAGAAGCCAGGCTGGCAGCCCACCCTGAGTGACAGAAAACGACGGCAGCAGAGTTTTTCTGTAACTTCATTGGCATATGATGATAAAAACAATCACATTTTCAGTTGAATTGACATAAAAGTGATACTGCACCTATGTTTCTGTTTGAATTTACAGCTACAACAGATTTCAATTGTTCTCATACTGCAGAATGAACACTAAAAACATCCTTAGACAAATCTAAAATCACTCCTGCAGCTCTAATGGGAGAAGTAAAGTATTGTCTTAAATACAATACTTTAACACTGTGAATATTTGACTGATTCAAATCTGATTTTGATTGTAGTTCAGCTGCAGTTGTTTGTGAAGGAGCAAACTACAAACTTGTATAGCCACCATGAATTCAAATGAGGACTCACAGGACTCTTTTATGCTGTAATCATCCAGCCGTATCAAACAAACACACAACACAGAGGTGGAGGAAATTTCACTTCACAGTAAAAGCAGAAACCACACTATGAGAAAACTCCATTACCCAAGTTAATGTTCTGCATTCTCACTTTTACTTAAGTAGAAGAAGTAAAAGTACTTAGTTGGGTGTCAGATTGTCTCCTGTGTTATTACTTATGTTTGTGTTACTATGAGTGGATCATTACTAATGCAGCATTATCTCATTGGAGATATTTATACCTACTTTATATACTGTTGTGTAGTTCAGTCTGTAAATGAATCATATTTTAGAAGTAGATCAATGTGTGTGGGTGTGTGTATAATTTTGACCTTCTATTAGTAGTTTAATGACAGTCACACTCACCATGTCCCACTCTCCACATACGTAGGGTCCGGGCCGGAGGATGACCAGTAAACCGATGTCTTGTGCCAGCTTAAGGAAATACTCCACGTCCCTGTCTCCAGTGAAAATGTACTGGCCCGGAGACACCTCATGGTAGTTCCAGGGGATGTACCTTCAATGTGAATGAAGTGTCAGTATTATCCAAACACATGCTTTTTGTTTACTGATAAATTAAAAAAAGACTTAAAAGAAATATGACCAGGTTTCTTTCAGGTTTTCAAGTTTAGAACCTGGATTTGTTTTTGTACTGACACCAGTTGAAACATGGCACAGTCCCAACAACAGCTTGTGACTAGTAAAGCACATGACAGGACATGAGGTGAACCTACGTCTGGATGGCGTTCAGTCCTGCCATGTACATCTTGAGCAGTCGATCCTTCCAGTAGACTCTGGGGATCCTGCTGTAATGGATGCTTCCCGATATGTAACGAAAGCTTTCCCCATCTTTCCGAAAGCAGTCGTTCTTGTAATCCACGCTGAACGATCGAGGGGCCCCGAGCTGCAGGTCAACACATTACAACATGACTCACAGCTGAACTTACAAAATTTACACCGGTCATCATTTCTAGACAGAAAAACTGGTTTATATTGTCTTCGATGTATGGTTAAAGTTTGATTTTTTTTATGGGGCAGGGCTGACATCTCAGCTGACTCTGGGATGTGTCATACAGACCATGACTGTGGACTGGAGGTTGTGAATAATGCTTCAACGTCAGATCAACATATTTAAAATATTGTCATGCAGGATATGTTTTTAAGACTATATTAGACCACAATGTACAAGTGCTGAAATACTGAAGCACAGTTTAGCATCTAATAAGTGTAGAAAGCCGTAAAGTGCAGGAAAAAGGTACAAATATACAATTTATATAGTGCTAGTACACAGAATAAGGGGAGGATATAAATATGTCAATATATATACAGAACATGTGCTGCGATTAGAGTGCAAGTAACAGCAATAATATGACATGATACATATATACAGGATAAACCACAGAGGACACTATAGTTCAGATAGATACTGTATGAACAGTTTTTACACATATTACTGCTGTTAATATATCTTTAGCACAATCAAAACATATTAATAATTCACTCATGTGTGGATCCTAGATTAGATTAGATTAGAATATACTACTAAAAATATACTACTAAAAAATAAAATAAATATAAGAGTAGTGGTAGTAATTTAAACAGAAACTACATCGATCCTGTCCTGTGCTGTGAGTTTAGTTTATAAAGTGTGATCGAGGCTGCAGGTAGAGTTCCTTCAGAGTTTAAAGAGCTTTAAAACAAACTCAGGTACTCACTGAGTGTCCGAGCAGCAGCAGCAGCAGCTGCAGGATGCATCCACACCTGAGCACAGACATGACGAGTTTATTTAAACAGATTTAAATAACGTGGCTTCTCGTGCATCGTTTAAAGGAAGACACTGACACTTCCCTGTGTTTGCTGGGATGTTTTTAAATGAGTTGTGGCATCACGGGTTACGGAAGTGAAGTCATGTGATGTTGTGACGATGAGGTGTACAGGTGTGCTTTTAACCAGCAGGTGGCGCTGTCTGCCTTTGACTCTGCACTGTGTGTACTAAAACTTATTTCCACAATAACAGTTTAAAGAAGGATTTACATCAATTATACCAACCTTGCTTTGATCTGTTTTTAATATCATCTGTTTTTATTTCATCTTTTGTTTCATGTGCGTCTATTCTGCTGCTCATAATGGGACTGATTTGTCTTGGAGTTGACTTTGGTGTTGTGATTGTAACTTTCTCTGAATAAGATTACACAATGCACATTTTCGTTACATCTATCTATCTATCTATCTATCTATCTATCTATCTATCTATCTATCTATCTATCTATCTATCTATCTATCTATCTATCTATCTATCTATCTGTTTTCTTTATTGCATAACATATTTATACTTTTGTGAATTCTGTTTCTTTGTACAAAATAAATGTTCTTTCTCCTCAACATGATTGATTTATTTTTGCCGTAGTTGTTGTCATTTATTTATATATAATAATTAATAAAATTCAGTTTATAAAAAAAAAAAGCTCTGGTTTGTGCAGAATGCAGTTTGGAAATATTAAAAAGAACATTTTGAGCTTTGTTGCAATATTATTGGCAATAGAATGGGTGGAGGACAGGGTGGATGGGAAGATAATCATATGTAGCGATTCAGTTTCATCACTCTTGAGCATTAAAAACAGGACAGCGAAAACACACCAGGAAATATGATATTATACTATATTATATATTATATGAAATACTGTTAAAAACATCCAGATTAGCACAGCAGGGGAGGGAAATAAAGTTTACGTGGGTACCAGCTCATTTAGGGATACAGGGGAATGAAAAAACAGATCAAACTGCAAAGGAGGCAGCAAAGAAAGAGGAGGTGGAAATGAAAGTAAAATGATCAAAAGGAGAAGGAGAAAGTTTAATAAGCAAGGAAATAATCAATCAATGGAAACAATATTGGAAAATCCAGGAAAAGGGGGGAGACATTTATATAAACTACAAGATGAAGTAGGTGAGGTAGCAGAGCGGAGCAGGTGATCATGAGCAGACTAAGAATAGGGCACAGTAGATTGAATAACACACTCAGTATATATTAGGAAAACATCCAGTTGGTCTATGTAGCTGTGGAGAGAGAGAGACAGTGGAGCATGTGATGGTTGATTGTCATGGATATGAAAGAGAGAGAGAAGAGATGATGAAGACAGGAGCGGTGGAGAATAGTTTCAAGAGTATAATCTAGAGAAGGGAGGAAAATCATAATGAGATATCTTGTTTTAACTGGGTTAATTAAAATAATAATAAAAAAGAAGTAGTAAATAAGTAAAGTGTGTTTTCCTCCGGGCCGGCAGGTGGCGCTAACGCGGCTCTCACGTTGTTTATCATCCGCCACAGAAGCGGAAGCAAAGCAACGTACACAACGCTGTTGATCACACGTGGGTCCGTGAGTTTGTAATGTGGAGTATTTAATTAATTCATTAAACAAACATGTCACGGAGGCAGAGAGCCATGCCGGAGGAGAAGCCCGCTCCTGAAGCGCCACACGCGGAGGAGGAGGAGGAGGAGGAGGAGGTCCAGGAGCCGCCGCCGGAGACCAGACGGACCCGCAGCGGCCGCAAAGTGCGCACTCCTGCCGCACTGCTCGACTCGGAAGCCCCGGTGAGGACTCCCACCCGGAGAACACGGAGGTCTGTCCTCCAGGAGAAAAACACGGAGGTGGCAGAGCGAGTACCGGAGAGTGTACCCGAGGAGAAGCTCGGCATGTCGGCTGAACCGGAGCCGGCTGCGGAGGCGGACAGTCATCCGTCCGAGCCAGCAGCAGCAGAAACGGGACCCACCAGCACCGACACCAGCACCGACACCATCCCGAAGAAGAAGCCTCGTCTGGGGGCGAGTGAACCGCAGAAGCCGGTCATCCCGCTGGGAAAACCCAAATCTGGGAGAGTGTGGAAGAACCGCAACAAGCAGAGGTGAGTACTCTACATGTAATCCACTACACCTGCTGCTTTAGTTACTCGTTACTTTTCAGCTTGTTGACACACTAAATGTGATTTATTTTTAATGAAATATGATTAAAAACTGCACAGAGAATTAATAAAATATGAAGTTAAACGTGCATATCATTTCACATTCACATATCAGTATATGACACAGTATTTTTGCTGTGGTACATTTGAATGAAACTTGTAATGGAGTAGTTTAGTATTTGAATATTTTCACTGCTGGCAGTCTGTAACCATCAGGCAGGGCTTCTTCTCTCTATATATTATTGACAAAGCAGACACAAAACTTGTGTGTCTCCGACATGTACAGCTGCAGCGTGATAGGAAAGTCATGAATCTGTAATATTAATGTTAAAAAATAAAGAAATTCACTCCCTTTGAGTACTGACTATAATCTGTCATGTATCCAAAGTTCATTATTGGATCATGTGACATAATTTAAATAGTTTAAGATAAAAATCAGGGTTACACAGCTATTTAGATGTTTTAAATTATACGATGCTTGTTCCTATTTATTACATGTCTTGAGGGCACTTCCCTTTATTGCTGTTTGGCTGAGACTGGCAGGTAAAGTTCAGGTTAATGTATAAATAGAGGGATTTCAGAACAGAATGAGGGCCAGAGACAGGTCAGAGAGGTGACATTTATATTGGGGATATACTGGCTACTGATTAGGGGATATGTTGAAGAAAACTGTTTAGATGCTTTATATGTCTGTTAACAGCCTATTTTTAGGAAAATGTATAAGAACCAACTGTCAGAGCTCCTCAGGGAGCCTTTTTCTCTGTAACCCCTTTAGTGTGTTGCACTGTGAAATGCTCCTCTTGTACAAGAATAATAAATTCAACTTAAACTTTGATGCTTTGAATCCGGTCCTCCTTATTTAAGGGTTTTTCTTTAAAATTCCCTTAACAAACGCCTTTATTGAACCACAGTGTGGAAATTCAAGAGCAGAAAGTTCAGTTACACAGAGAAAAGTAATATAATTATGAATACAAATAAAAATAGGCACTATAAGAGTGATTATCAAATATAGAAGGTAATTTTATTGCACGATTACTGTATGTTAGTTTGGGTTAACACAAGCAAATCTGGCACATTTGACTGAACGAAAATACATTTTTGTAGAAACCAGTATCCTCCGATCATATTCAACTGTCAATCAAGTCCTGACCATGACTAAAGACTGATTCGCATTAAATATTCAGTGTTAGTGCTACAGCAGTTTAAAGACCATACATCACATGCTTCTCAGTGTTTTCCATATTCGGGATTGAAAGAGTTGCATCGTTGCATCTCGACTTTACACAGGACACTGTCGTAATGAGTCTTTGATTGTCTGTTAACCTACCATGTGTGATTTTTGTGTCGCAGGTTCTCCGCAGTGGTCAGAGATAAATCTTTGTGTTCATCGTGGGAAAAGAAGATGGCTGCGAAGCGGGACAAGGATCTGGTGAAACAGTACTCTTCACAGCTTAAAGAGGAGAAAGCCAAACAGAAAGAGGTCAGCTGAAGCTGCGTGATGAATCGATCTTGTAAACGTTAAATCATTTGCACCTTTTTTTTTTAAAAACATGTATTTTATATTTTTGTAGGAAAAGAGGAAAAGGCGAGAAGAAAACCTGAAACGTCGCGCAGAGAACGAACGCAAGTCGGAGATCGTGCAAGTGGTACGTCAGCTGTTCTAACACCACACGTCGTTTACAGTTTTGTACATGGAACATTGGTCTACAGAATATAGGAGAATGAACTATGTCATTAATGCTTTGTATGTTTATATAAGTGTTAACACGAGTCCATATATAAAATGAAACCCACAGATTGTCCTGCAGAGCTTATATCTCTTTATACTGTCTTCCTCTGTCAAGCATGTTTTGTATTGTAAACATACTGGTCAGTATTATTATCATAACATTACAGAAACTGGCAGTACAGTACAGAGATGGATGTAGCTTCACTTTGCTACAACAAATGTCTTTTTGTGAGAGTGGTCAACAAACATTATGATCATAAACCGATTATGGACCGAGATGTTTGAACTTAAAGTAAAGATGGCTTCAGTGGCACGCAGGAGTCGTGGCTACTGCTTCAAACCTCTGTCCAATGATGAACGCGGTGAGCCGAGAGGACTAGATCAAAACGTTGAAGCACTTTCCTGCAGAGTGGTGCATGACCGTATAATTTCCGGCTTCTCTGATTAAAATTGAGTATGTTAGAAATCACTTACTTACTAAGCACATTTCTAAATGAAATATAACACAAAGCTCTACTTACTAAGCACATTTCTAAATGAAATATAACACAAAGCTCCAAAATACATTGTGTTAAAATTTGACAAAAATATCTGCTGTCCAAATGAATGATTTTGCAAAAAAAATGCATTTAAAAAAAAGATTTTGCATACATTTGCCACATTATAACTACATAGACATATTGGAAATATATATTATTTAATATTATATTGAATTACACACAGAGGGTAACTGTTTTCTAACACATTGGTCACATTATAGGTACGTAGTGTGTTATAAAATGAAGTTATTGAAGTTATGAAGGTAGTGTTTCTCTTGCCGATTTCAGCTCTGTTCATGTTCCTCTTGTCTTCTTTTTAAATCACAGATCAAGAATACGACAAAGATCAAGAGGATGAAGAAGAAACAACTGAGGAAAATCGAGAAGCGAGACACTCTGGCTCTGCTGCAGAAGTCGCAGAAGTCACCGAAGCAGAATGTAAAAGCTAAAGCTCAAAAAAGTAACAAGGTCGACCAGGATTTAACCTAAAGACTGTGAGATAATAAAAATCCATCTATTCAGCTCTTTGCCTACATTTCTTATTTCAGTGGGAGGATTTATTTACACACAGACACAACAAAGTTTTTTAAAATAAAGAAATATGAAGCAAAAAAGGAACATTTTCTATTGTCTTTGTGTGTGTTTGGTGTCGTAATAGTATACAGGATTTTACATTGAATACAATATCAACATTAAGTGCAATAAGTACTTTCCATTGTTAACTGTGTGGGTTGACCAATATTTTGTCTAATGACTCATACACCCATTTAAGGTCGTTTCCATTCATCAGTTAGCTCTTAATTATTCACATAGACAGTACACCACAATTTAATTTCGCCTCACAGTTTCTACAAAAACTGAGCATTATAACTGTGTTGTAGATATTGCATTAAACCAGTGGTTCCCAATCTATGGTCCTGACCTCCACTAGGGGTCGCCTGAAGTTTCACAGGTGGTTGCAACATCTTGGTTTTCATGTAGGCCTAAGCACAGTTATTGAGCATTTCACTTTAAAGTGCTCAAAGACACATCAGGACACGAATGTATCAGAATCATTAGAGCTGTTGAAACTGAATAATAATCTAATGTTAAAGCAACATTATGTAACTTTTCTACCTTTAAAATAATTGACATTTTGATGCTACACTGACTTGTAATCAATTGTGTCTCTGCCATTCCCACGACAGTACACCTGTTCCCACACTGTAACGCTCTATGGCACTACGTCACACATCATACACTCATTTTAGTGAAACTGGATCATATTTTATGAAGAAAATGTTTTCTGGTTTTCCCTCTGATATCCTGTCAGAGATTTATAGACATGGCAGATTAAATGTTGCTACCCTCACTTTGTTGTCGAGAAATAAAAGGCTGAAAGACGCAGAGTTCTTGTTGGACCAGTAAGTAATATTAACTGCCTGCTATGTCTTGTGTTGTTGTGTTGTTGCACTTGACTGATGTTTGGCTGTCAATAGTTTTTGATCACAATAATATCAATAATATCATAAATGCACATATACAGCTGTCCATATTTAAGACAATGGTGTGAATTCAAATCTTACTTAATGTTGCTTCAATCTTTGTGTGTGTAATGCAGCATAATGCATCACAAGACAGTATAAGTCATAAATGAACTGCATCTTCACCCAAAATAGCAGAGTAAACCTTTAGAGAAGGTTGTATACAAAGACACCCTGTCCTCATCTTTATTCTCATTCCTTGAACCTTACTTGACACATTCATTGTTACAGTGCTGCCTATAAACAATTCACTTGTCATACACACACTGCTATCTTTGTGTCACATGGCAAGACGACTCACTTGTTACACCGAGCTAACCGATGAATGAAAATCCCTCAAACATAATTCCTCATCATTTTTCATGACTCTCGTTTAGCATATAAAAGCAGTGGCAAACACAGAGGTCTAAATAAAGGTGCACGACTACAGGTGAAGGACATCACAGCTCGAGGCAGCTATTTAAAAAAGTAAGATCAGAGTTTTGTAAGTACGATTTTCAGTCTTGTAGTGTGTAAACTGATTTTTCTTTTCTTTTTTAATATTTTCAGTTTAAGTTTTTTTTTTTTTTTTTTAGAAATCTGTGACAGACTTCATTTTTATCTTGCAATGTTACATGGCAAAAAACTTTTTGTTGGACCAAGAAAGAAAACTTTATTTTTTTTTCTTCTTTTAGACGCAACAGAGATTTAAAATGCTTCTGATAATTCTGATACAACTCCTGATGATCGGTGAGTAAAATGTGCTGCAATTTCTGGAAATAAATACCGATACAACTCTCTCATACTGATGTTTAATATTTGCTTTACAGCATCAGCAAATAGTCAGCGAGCCAAAGCTGCAGCCACAACAGGAGCCACAACAGGAGCCACAGCAGGAGCCACAACAGGACCCACAGCAGCCACAACAGGAGCCACAGCAGCCACAACAGGAGCCACAGCAGGAGCCACAGCAGGAGCCACAACAGGAGCCACAGCAGCCACAACAGGAGCCACAACAGGAGCCACAGCAGCCACAACAGGAGCCACAACAGCCACAACTGCAGCCGGAGCAGCCACGACCGTAGCAGCCACGGCTGCCACAGCTGCAACATCTGCTGCTGCCACGACGGCAGCGGTGGTAACAACAAACTCGACGGGCACAAACACCACCAACACTGCTCCTGCTGCACATGCTGGGATCATGTCCATGGGCAGTCTGGTTGTGTGCCACTGCAGTATTGTTCTCTACAAGCTCCTCATCACAGTGTGACCCGGTGGTGATGCCTTTATCTATTTTTAAAGAACACGGTCACTGTTACACACTCAGAATGTAATTTATGTTAAAATATATAATCTAATAATCCTGTTGTGAAGCACTTATATTGATAGGTTTTGGAAATCTAAATGATCCACTGTGTCAAAATGTCAAAATAAAAGTTTGGTTGAACTCAGCAGATCTCAGTTTGTGTCCTTTTACCATCACCACCTTTAAAGTTGTCGTGACACATAAACTTAAAAAGGTGAACTTTTTATTAACTGTTTTCTCAGATCTCTGTATGGTAGTCTTGAAAATGTTTTCTACAGTATGTGAATATATATATACAGAGAGAGAACAATCTACTTTAAGCTGAAGCTGCGAAGCAGTTAAAGATAGCATAAACAATATTAGTCAAAATACACGGAGCAAATAAATAATAAGATACCAACTCAAACTTGAAGGATGTTTAAAGATCAGATAAAATGGACTTCATTGATCCCACAATGACAGTACACAAGGTGGATAAGAAAACACCTAAGATATACTAGAAATAGAAAATATAAAAGTTATTTATACTATTATACACTTTTCAAATATACAGCAGGTTGGATCATTTCACAGAGATACACAGTATGCAGCATTATATTAATATGTCTATTGATAACAGAGATATAGATATTTTGAACTTTTTAATTTACAGCTGATTTTGACTCTGACTGCAAAGTCTCTGTTATATATTTGTAAAAGTTATCTGCATGCTATATGATTACAAAATCTCATTTCCCACATTGTTTTCTTTTAATGCCTGCTACCTTTAACAGTATCCAAGGTGTGTCGACGTGCATCAAAATAACTTGCTGAGACTGAGACTATTTGCTAAAGTGATAGTGAGTGAGTCTAAAAAAAGAAAGAAGACCTCACCCACGTGAAGAGAATGACCCAAGATTATTCTTTACAGCGGTTTCTTCTGTTACTCAAAATAAAATGTGGTCATATGATGAAACATAAAACTTAAAATGCATTCAAATTATTACAGCAAAGGACTTTTAAATTTGAGAAGAGGAAGGAGCAGGTTGACACCCACTTCAGACGATCAGAAGAAATCAATGTTCACATCATAAAACAGCATTTAACGTGCAATAAATTCACTGATGGCCGATACACAGATTTAGTCTTGATCCGAAAGTTGCTGTGTGACCATATATTTCATACACACAAAGTGAAGAACCAGTTTAAAGTTGCTGAACTTAAATCTTCACAGTAATGACCTCATGTCAGTCATGTGAGACACTCAGGGATCCTTGTTTAGACTGTGATGACGGTAGCACAGAGCTCATGCATTTCTTTTTATATAGTCAAATCGTAACAGCAGCAGGTCTTTACTGTACTCTACATGAGAGATGAAGATCCTGTGATTAATATTTTGACGTCTTACAAGTGGTGTAACCTTTTCCAACAGCCTGTGGTGTCTGTCTGCTCTGTTGAGACTTGAGAGAAGGTTACAAAGCCAGATCCATCCAGAGGATGAACAGCTTCTTAATAACTGCTGCTTACTCCAGTTTTATTTGCATGTTTGAAGATCTTACCACTCCTAAACACAATAATACAACAAACCTTTTGACATTTAAGCCTGGTCCGCTGTTTTGTTTGGATTTGTTTGTATAGTTGTGTTTGTATATTTAACACTTTTAATGATTATAAGTTAGCCATTGTAATTGCAATGTGATGTTTTTAAGTAGCTGGGGATAAAATAAAATAGTGTAGAAATGCATTTTATCTACTCTTACACATAAAAGTATGCTGTCTTAGTTGACGGTTACAGCATACGTGGAAAACATTGTCATAATTTGTCGTTGGTTAGAAAATACATTTTATATAATGACATGTGGGAGTGTTGTTGTAGTTAGAAAGAAGTGAGCTTAGCAGACCTTTAACTCGCCCTGCTCCTCATCTCTGCCTGAGGTTAGCAGCATCGTCTCTCAAGCGGATGCAGAAAAACTAGTCCACGCATTTGTTACTTCTAGGCTGGACTATTGTAACTCTTTGTTATCAGGCTGCTCCAATAAGTCTCTCAGGACTTTGCAGCTAATTCAGAATGCTGCTGCACGTGTTCTGACAGGAACCAAGATCAGAGATCACATCTCTCCCATTTTGGCTTCCTTGCATTGGCTACCTATTAAATCTAGAATAGAATTTAAAATTCTTCTCCTTACTTACAAAGCTCTTCATGGTCAGGCACCATCATATCTAAAAGAGCTCATAATACCTTACTACCCCTCTAGAACACTGCGCTCTCAGGACGCTGGGTTCCTTGTGGTTCCTATAGTTTCCAAAAGTAAATTGGGAGCCAGAGCTTTCAGCTATCAGGCTCCTCTTCTGTGGAACAAACTACCATTCTGGGTTCGGGAGGCAGAAACAGTCTACAACTTTTAAGAGTAGACTTAAGACTTTCCTTTTTGATAAAGCCTATAGTTAGGGCTGGCTCAGGTCATCCCTTAGTTATGCTGCCATGCTGATTAGACTGCCAGGGGACTCTCCTTCCCTTCTCTCTCCCTCCCTCTTTCTCTCTCTCTCTCTCTCCCTCTCACCATCTGTAAACATACATGTCTCATTAATGCATGTTACTAACCAAACTTCCCCGGAGTTTCTGTGCTCTCTCATCCAGCAGGTTCTCGTGGCTGCTGCTGTGATCCTGCACGACATCCACTACACATATTATTACTGTCATTATTACTACCATATCTGCTACTGTGGTCATTTTATCATTCATTGTAATTGTACTGTATGTTTGTGTTAATTTGTCCTGTACACATGACATCCATTGCACGTCTGTCCGTCCTGGGAGAGGGATCCCTCCTCTGTGGCTCTTCCTGAGGTTTCTTCCACATTTTTTCCATGTTAAAGGTTTTTTGTGGGCAAGTTTTTCCTCACTCGAACCGAGGGTCTAAGGACAGAGGGTGTCACTCCCTGTACAGATTGTAAAGCCCTCTGAGGCAAATGTACTTTGTGACTTTGGGCTATACAAATAAAATTGATTTGATTTGATTTAACTGCTGCTAGTATACTCAGACACCTGTAAATTACCTGAACTGTCGTCGGCGGCGTTGCATTGTGGGTGATGTAGGTGACAGACAAGGAAGAAGAATGCGTGGAATAAAGAGTATCTCTGTTACTGCTGCGTCGATTTATACTATACATATAATGTAATATACATAAAACATGTAATAAATCTCTGATGTTCATCAGGTTTTATAATATGCCCACTAGATGGCTCTGTTGTGTCAATATTGTCTCTGTGAGGGTTAAAACTCTCTTTATAAGTTCAGCCTTTTATAAGACATTATAGTCAGTATAGAGAATTATATATATCATGATTAAAAGTAATGAAACCATAATAAAAATGTGAATATGTTCATCACATTGACCAGTAATGCAGATCAATTAAACTAATTTAACCACCAGGTGGTGGCATTACACAACACTTTAACAACAGCGTCAAACAGGACAGAAGTATAAGTTTGTAATTATGCATCAAATGTTGTACATCTGTAGAATTACATAACTTTATATATAATATATACATAACATTTCCGGTGTGCGTGCAAAGAAAAACACTCGAATCTTTCCAAAAACTTGGAAATTTTTATTTACAGTTCAAGTCAGTCACATGCAACATTTTTCATCTTAAAATGAATAAACATGAAATTAGCAAAAACAAGAAAAGAAAAAAAAAAATGCATATTATTTTCTCCAAAATAGCAATATACAAAAATAGAGCTTACAAATACTGTACAGCAATCGTGTCCAAAAATATTCTGCTGCAGAATTCTTAGTTTTACAAACGATGTCTGTGAGAGTTCACAAACGTAGTCAGTGTTAACAAAAAGGGTGGTGTGGGTAAGAGACGGGGGAGGGGGTGCTCAGGTACGCTGGTAAAGGTAGGGGAGGGTTCGTGTGGACGAAGAGGAGGGAGTTATTTGTAAAGTTGGAAGGGCATTACGAGAGCTACGGAGGAATAAATAACACACCACACAAACAAGAAGAAAGTTCACTTCAGGGAGGCAGTGATTAAAAACCCCTAAATGGTCTGGTCGCTAAAACCAACCACGGAAATATAATGAAACCTCTCATCTATAGAGGGTGTGTGTACCACTTTTTTTATTTTTAATAAAACACTCTGCCATCAAACATCGCGCCCCAATTGGACAATCACATAAACGGCCTTCTGATGCCATCGTCTAGACGCCTTCTACTTGTACATTTTTGATGTGAAGCGGCGTTCCCCACCGGCGTATATCATCTGATTGTGTCTTTTCTATTTATAGTGGAGTTAACTCAGAAGCAGCACTGACGTCAATGGTGATTTCAGTGGTGGGAAGCCATTTATTACTATATTCATGACTTCCATTACATTTTTTTTGGCCGTAATCTGACAAGAGATTCTCTCCTGTCTTGTTTCCTTTTCAAAATCCAGAACCTTTCTTTCTTATTGGCTCGGACTTTTGATTCGTTTTGGGTTGGCACTTCTGATTTCGGTGGGATTAGGACGGCACACAGGGAGGAAACGGGGAAGTTCAGGTGGAAAGGCTAAAAGTGTGTACAATCAAACACAACACTTAAGATGGCCAAATGGCAGGACGTGTTCAGCTGCCATTTAGTTTATATAAAGGAGCATTTTTTTGTGCACCTTATGTATAAATACATCACTACTGATACTACGCTCTACATACATTTAACAATGGTGATATCAGTGGCAACTTCACTATGCAAAATAGCATGCTTTCACATTAAATCTCCTCATACTCTTCGCTCGCTCGCTCTTCTTACATTCTGAGACGACACAGGAACAAAGCTTTAAGACTCGCGTTATTAGCACTGAGCTACACTGAGCTACAAAACGCGTCCTCTACAAGGACAGTGGCAGAAATACACGCCGATGTATCGTTTTTTTATGGTGGTGTTTTTTGGAGATGAAGGAGAATGTTGGAACTTCTTCAGAACCAAAAGAAGAAGAAAAAAAGGTAGCAAATACTTGAAATCACACAACCGGAGGTGGTACTTATTTCCCTCAAGATAAAGCCACAACCTCTCCACTAACAGGCCAAGCGATAAAAACATTTTTTGACCACAAAGTAAATCATTTATATACCGTAGAGTGAAGAGGTCGTCGTATTGCCCTGGTCTTTGTTTGTAATAGTGGCAGTTTTTTGATCGAATAAGGCTTAACATGAACAAGAGCTGCTTTAAAATGTTAATAGCTGGTGGCAAAGTGCTGCTGAATTTTCAGAGGACTGGACCTTGTTCAGGGCTTGGAACAGCTGACTAAAACGCTCCCCTGCTTTTGACATTTTCACCTTGCTGCATTGCTCTGACCTAACCACAAAGGTCATACCTGTGGGGTGTGGGCAGACATTCAACAGAGATGACAACGTTCAAAGCACAGAGGTCAGAGGAACAATGCGCTCCTGCCATAGAAGGTGAAATGCATTATCGCCCTTTTTAAACCATCTGTGTGTGTTCAGAACCTGCGCATGTCTGTCAATGTTTGGTCAAATTGGAGATATTTGTGTTGGATTTTGAGTCTACGGTGCTAGAACACACGGCAAAATAAGATTTAAATGTTGTCTAATGTCCTAAAAGAGGATACCATGTTTGATTTTTATCCTCTGCTCCTCTTTTGTTCACATTTCATCACGGATTGTGCCTTTAAAGATGACGCGATTGTATTTTGAAAAAGCGTATCGCAGGTAAAAGACATTCTCCAACTTATCTTAGTCCTTTTTTTTTTAAAGCCACCGTTTCAGATCAGCACATTTTACCCACAACACATTCGCTAAAAGCAGCTAACAACGGATGAGGACAAAAAAAAAAAAAAAGACCACAAAAGCCGGCAGGGCTCAGAGTTGCTGTATGTGTGGCACAAAACAAAAAGGCTCCCCGTACGTACAGAAAAGAGGGAGAGAGGCGAAAGCACCAGAATACTGCAGCCAAAAAGCACGACCTGTATGCGTGCGTGTGTGTGTGTGTGTGTGTGTGTGTGTGTGTGTGTGTGTGTGTGTGTGTATGAATGAAAACGCTGCTTCATTTACAACCTGCTGACCACAGACTCTCTGACAGACCAGGCCGTGGGGATGTGTGTGTGTGTGTGGTGAGGGGGGGATTTGGGATCGAGCCCTTCCCTGTGTGCACGTACAGTATGTGTGTGTGTGTGTGTGTGTGTGTGTTTTACAAAGTAGTGTGTATCCTGAGCAAAGGATATGCTGATGATATGCTGAGGGCAGTGATTCTGATGCAGGTGTGTCAGTCTGCTAACTCGTTCACTCTACGCAGCTGTACCAAGAAGTGATAATAAATAAAAAAATAAATAATCAACTGGGGTGGAAGCAAAAAAAAAACAAAACACAACTGTGTATGTAGCAGGAAAACGCCTGCCTCGTTCCTGATCTCATCCTAAATCGAATCAGCGATCGTTTTCTAAGCAGGATATGTGACGCTAGTTTAAGATAAATCAACAAGATTGTTGGAAATGTGTTTGCTCGTGAAGCAAGCCACCGTTAACATTCACACAGCTCAGGTTGAATTAAATAAAAAATGACGCAGCGGCAGAGCAAAATTCAACTGGAACATTTTTGTTACATTTTTGTCGATGTTTCGTCGAGTATTGCCTCATTTACTGGTGTTTGTCCTGTAAAAACAGCTCCATAAGATAAAGCACCAGCTCATACACGCTAATACTGGTTTGGATAATCACAGTAGTTGAATATTTCCTTTTTCGGTTGGAGAGGTTGTTCTGATAAACAAAAATCATGAGCAACGCCTGGGGTGACGGTATATATAATATACTGTATGCACAGTATGTGTATGACGTTACCCGGTAAACTCCTTTCATTAAAATATTATTTGTTCACCTTCCTGTTTGGACAGAATAAACAAATGATGATAACATAACAGTCACATTGTAATGAACGACAAACAGGTGACGAGGAACAAACTCGACAGGTTTAGTGTGAAAAATTCTGGGTTTTAACACATTCAAACTTTTCACATTTAGTCAGACACGAAGTCTCGAGGTTGCTTTGAGTTTAATTTCTTGTATGTGTGTGTGTGTGTGCAATTGGAACACAAAGCAAATGTCCAGATTTTCCTGACATACCAGCATAGGTATCGTTGTCCCTTTGAGATATATATTTATATATGTATTTGTTGTTGTTTAAAACTCAAAGTTTACCGATTAAAAATGAAAACCCATGTGGCTTTGTACTGTACATAAAAATAATAGTTAATGATAAAATATAAAAAACGACCTTGCTACTACGATCACAAGCAATTAAGGTTCGACTTCTCATAAAGTGCTTGTTAAAAAAAAAAAACAATTTATATTTTAGTGTATAATAGTTCTTGGCTTTTGTGTTTTGTTTTTCGTTTTTTTTCTCCTGGTCTTTAGCTGGTGTCCCCAGAAAAAGTGCTTTGGTTGTGAAAAAGTTAGCGACCACATCTTGGCCAAGAACGAAACTTCTTCTACATCAACTCGTCTTCATCGTCCGCAAAAAAGAAGAAGAAAAAAAAAACATGAAGAAAAAAAAAGATGATTATCAGTCATAACTGATATCAGCGATTCCTTTTGGTGAACCAATGCACGGATAAGAGAGAGGTGGAGATTCACTGTTTGTTTTTGTTTTTTTTATGAGTATCTGCGCAGTAACTCCAGTTTCTCCAGTCTGTCCACAGACTCATACCAACGTGTACCTGTACAGGTGAGAGTATGAGTGATGGGATGTGTGGCTGTAGTGTACTGTAAGAGAGAGGGGGGCGGTCTGAGTCCGCTACACCAGGTTCTCGATCCCGGGCAGTGGCTGCTGTATTGGCACAGGGGGCTCTGTGCTGCCGGCCTGCTGGGCGAGCTGCAGGACGGGCATGTTGCACAGCGGGCACACTTTCCTCACCTCCAACCACTTAATGAGGCACCTGAAGAAAAAAAAAAAAAAAGAAGAAGAAGTAGAGAGTGAGGTTTGTTAGGCTGCAGGATTTCCTTTGGATGTTTAGATTTTTCTTTCCAGCATGCAAACTTGTTTTTATAGCAGTCTGTTGTAAACGCCAAGAATCCAGGCCGACCACATCCTCTGTTTGCAAAACACAAACTTTTACAGCCACATTTCAATTGTGTTGGAGTTTGTTAATCAAAGATAAAACTTTGTGGTCAGTGTTACATAAGCTCCTATGAGCTGTCCGTCTGTGCCCTTCACCCGGGGCAGCAACAGCCCAGCTACAAACCTCTTCACCCACAGGAGTACTAAATCATGGAGGTTTGGAGGAAGCAGGTATTCGGGGTCAGAATGTTGTGGCCATACACGTACCACAGCTAAAAACGCTCCACTCACACGTTTTCTTCTGAACACTTACATTCTACGACCACACTAATGAACGTCAAACATCCTGCTGTGGTGCCAGCACTGTCAAGAGGTGTCAATCACTGACACAGAGGTGCTGTTTTATTACATTGCTCCCAACGGTTCTCTAATCTAGCAATGATTTAAATGTAGAGCTGAAACAAACAAACTGATAATAAAAAATGTTCTGACAATTGAAAGGTTTGAGATATTTTTGTCAAAACAAAATGATGTTTTGATTCCAGCTTTTTAGTATAAGAACCTTCTTTAAACCTGGATCTCAGCAGGCTACAACATTGTTTTGTTCTGTTCAGAAATGAAGAGTTTTGCCCGCCAGACTTTGTTAAGTTGCTCATATTACAACATATAACATTCTTCGTAGTTAATTCATTTTCTTTTTTGTCTGTTCATACGATCGTGAGTTTGCACGGGGTGTTTTATTTTGAAAACTGAGGGGATTACCTATCCTGTTTCTGTGTCTGACTTCCGGCCAGCTTGATCTGCTCTGTGCCGCTTGACGTGGCCGGTTGCAGCGCCCGGTGAAAATATTACATCCCATCTATTCTTTGTGGAGCAAAGCGGAGAACCGCTTCTGAGTCCCTGGACTATAGCGCAGACAGAACAAGTCAAGTCTGTTATACATATAATTAATATCTGACCTTAACCTGGGATTCTTTAGACTAAACGGTTGTTCCATTCATTGAAAAATTAATTGGAAATAAGGAGAACAATTGATAGTTTTGGCCCTACTTTAACTGTAGTTGTGTGTGAGTTCAAGTTAGGAAGTGTGAGCTCCTTGGGAAACTGTAATTTAGCTGTCGATGTTCATCAAATAAATGAAAGGAAACTGACACTTCAGGTTGCCGGCTGTAAAATGCAAAATGTGACATGAGCATTAAATCGATTTTTATTTATGAACATGTTTTTACCTTCAGTTTATTGAATTTTTTTTTCTGTCTATGAGAAGTCAGTGCGCTCTTCACGGCTGAATGTTTTTGGTTGCGGTTCGCATGGAATGTGTGTTTTCTCTGAAAAACAGCACTGCTTTCCATGCGCGCGCACACACACACACACTCTCTAAAAGGGGTGTTTATAGTGGTGACCACTCTTGCTGCAACTGGGGGAAGAAAGTAGGCCAGGGGAGGTGTCATGCTGATATAAACAACTCAGTACAAATGGTCAGGGCACAGGGGGGGCGTGTGGGGGTAAAGTTGGCTCGAGCAAATCCACCATGTCCTGTGTTTTTCTACCCTTCATACACACTTGGCTTCAGTTTTGTGTACAGAAATATATAATTATGAACTTTCTGTCGGGTCACTTCGCGCTCGACTTCAGTTTAGTCTGTGAAATGTTTTTACAGCTACTCACTGTGAGTTAAAATGAGTGAGGAGTAAGGACACATGAAAATCTTCTACTTTGTGAAGTAAATCTGGACTGATCCACGTTGCCCTTGACACTGTGTGTGCACTCGTGCGTGCGTGTGTGTCCGTGAAAGTCAACAAAACCTTATACTTACTTCCTATGAAAGGCATGTTTGCATGGACAAATCCCCAGCTCGTCTTTCTGTTTGAACTCCTCCAAGCACACCGCACATATCTGAAAGGAAGAGCGGCAGTTAGAGATATTTTCTAAAGGAGAGGACAATTTTTCTGATGAAGTCGAGGCAATGCAGCAACTTTGAATTTATTGCATGTTCTCAGGTTCTTTCGGTCCTAATCTGTTGAGTTGGTGGTTTGGGAAAAAACTATCCAAACAAAAGAGGTCGAGAACTCATGGAAAAAGACAACTTTGGCCAACATCTGTAAAGAATTTGACAAAAACAGAGCGGTAACTGACCGACTGTGTTCTGTTATGTAACTCTGACTTAACTCACACTGGGGACTTGGCGGCCAGAGGCTACTGCTGGTGGCAATGGGGTTTTTTTTTTCTTCTTTTCAACAAAAAAAAACTGCCACAGATCACTGTGATAGAGGCGATCTTTACATGTTCACCAGTTGTTTGTTACTAAACGCACCAAAGTCGAATTTTCTAACAGATTCTCGACATATGGATGCTTTTAAAAGGTGATAAAGCATTTCAACTTGTATGGGAGGAGAGCACTCTGAAACAACAGGGTTGTAACTGACCAGCTATGTCCTGTTACATAACGGACTCACACTGGGAATTTGTCAGTTGGCATCAAAGAACCAAAGAACTTTTACAAAGAAACAACTTATTTTTAGCTTTTGTTTCCAAGATCCGGAGCCAAATAAATGGACCCATGCCATGTTTTAATGGCTTTCCACCTCATGGTATTTTACCCGACTCTATGAGTCAATGATCTTAGTGCTGTTTCAGTTATAACAGATAGAACAGAGAATTGTCTAACTATACCTGCCCCTTGCTGGTGTATTTTAAGGGTCACTGAGGCAGTCCTGAAGGACAGGATGGAGTTGTTCGTCTGTTTGTTTGACACACGTGTACTCGCCGATCAACAGGCGTCTTACCAACATAGGTCACGACCTGCCAGCAAGTATTAGCTATTTGGACATGGTTACTCACAGTGAGTCTAGAGTAAAAATGTGGAAGGGAAACTTTTCTAAGTTGCCAAATTGTCAAATTTACTTTTTGTCAACTTATTGAGTCATTTTCTTTCAAATGAATGATGGTTCATTCTTGTTCATTCTTGTCCTTCTTCGAATACATGACGAACATGATTTGCATGTGCAATTGAGTGCATTCTAGGTATTCCCATGTTTTTCCCAGTCACAATCGATAATTACCGACCACAGGCAAGGGCTGACATAAATCGACTGATAAATCAAGACACCGCAGTCTTCAAACTCGGCTCTACAGATCTTCACATAGATCTGGTATTGACACTGGAGACGCTTGGCTTAATCTTCCTGTTCAATTTTCAAAAGACAGGCCGGGTAACCGGGAAAAACTAGCCAGGGCACTAACCTTTCTTTGTCTACTCCCTCAGTAGCCATACAGGAGATCATTATATCTATCCCTGCAGTGGCGAATCCGCAAACCTCCCGAAGGACCACACCCCACACACACAAAGTGCTATGTGAACACAATAGCTACTATACATCGGGGGCGCCAAATATTTACATAGCTGTTGCCATGGAGACAACTTGCTCAGTTCAAAACATCATTAATCAGTTCACTGCAGAAGTCTGTACTTTCTGTTTGCTCTTGCACAAACAGCCATCTCCTTATTGACATTGCATATTGTCTCTAACAAACAACAATAAGTCAAGAATAATATATGTTTCAAGAGGTCCTGTTAACCGTAGTGTAGTGCAGTCACTCCATGGTGGTGCTAGTTGAAAAGACAAGATGATAATTGGTGAGTCTTATGATAGTACCTGACAAGTAGTGAAAAAGGAAGTGATAATGGACAGGGTGTGGGCTGCTTCTAGAAAATCTTGACAACAAGCAAGCAGTACCACCTGCTTAGTCGTTTATCCCGGGAGTAATGTGAAAGTGATCCTTGTCAATTAACCAGTGACACCTACTGACTGGGGTGGCTGCACAGTGGGGGTGAAACTCGCTGCTGGCCAGTGAAAAGCAGCGACTCACAACGTAGGTAGCACATGGCTGACCGCACCCTCTTTAGAGGCAAGCAAGGACAGGGGACGACAGTGTTTAACAGTGCCTAACTGGACATTTCAAGTTGTGAGAAGATGAGCAAATATCTGCAAAAATGGTAGAAGTCGACACAGCTTTCATAAAACAGGGTTTTTTATTTGGCACACTGTTCTTTTGGCTGTCTAACTCTGAATTACTCCTTTAGCCACACAGATTCTCTTTTACTGGGTTCGACTTTATGGGGGGTGGATGTACACGGAAGGATGAAAAGAACAGCACGGGGGCTCTTGGCTCCCTCTCTCCTGATGATTTTTGGACAGTGAACAAGCCTCTGTTAAGATGTCTGCTTTGTTCTCTTTATTTGTGGATTGATCAATGTTTTCGTTCTTTTCAGTGCCTTGTCTATGGTGTCACACTCACAGTTGGGATCTGGCACACTTTGCCAACTTTTGACAGAACCCCTTTCTACCCATTAAGCGAATAAACCCAGTCAGCTTTAGTTGCAAATTCCATGCAAAACACATGGGCTTAATTCTGTGGAAAACAACATTACCAGATCATGGATTTGATCAGACAAAAACACCTGTCAACACTGATATTTTTCAAGAATTCTAGTTCTACTTGCTGAACAAATACTGACCATAGATAAATGACAAAATAACATGCAATATAACTTGATCCAAGAGAGCTACATGGTGGGACTAAAATAGAAGTTAGTGAAAAGAAGAGAAGAACTGAGACTCGGAATAATCCTCAAAAGCAATTTGTGGCCAAGAATAGGCACTAGTTAAGTTAAGTGGGCATACAGACCAACAGGCCTTCTCTTTTTGGATCTCTGATGATGAGGACATGTTGCCCTTCTTTTCTTATCTTTAGTAATACTTCTGTTACTATTTTCACCCGTGCCATTCTCTAGGTTTACAAATATATTTAACCAAGTTCAGATCTGCAGCTACTTTCTTCCATATTTGTCTTTCCATGGATTTTGTAAACATTTGCTCCTAGAATAATCTAGACTTCGATCTACTACAATCTCCATAATAAAAGCACAATGCTCTTCACACAAAATCATATTCGCTCTAACACAAACAATTGAGGAAAACCACTTATTAGTGACAGGACTGACACTAGCAAGATACATGACATATTGGAGATGTTACAGGAGCATGGCTGCATTCATCTTAAAAATAGTTTATGCTGCTACTGTACAGGACTATTACAGGATATTTTGTGCAATACGTCACTCCTCTTTCTCTCAATCCTCAATTTTCATGTATTTTAAATAGTGTATAGTAGTTCTCCAATACAACCTTTTCACATGTATTCAGTGTATAGTACACCTACAGATAGTTGTACATTCTATATTTTTATTCCACTGTGTTATATTTTACGTCACTCCTTTAGTTTTTTACTTAATTGTATTTATTTATTTGATTTCTTTATCTTTTCTCTTTTTTTTTATGTCTAGCAGCTGATCTGTTTTTAACGTCACACATTTCATCGTACTGCTGACTCACTGTTGCGTCAAACCTGAAAACTGATACTAGACTTTTACGCAGAAATTAAATATAAATTCTTCTCAAATCATGACTGATGAGACTGAAAATAAATATCTGGAGTAGTCACTAATGTCAATACCCAGCAGAGATATGGCTGTCACCCATATTCTAAGCATATGCCTTTAATCTAATCTAAAACCAAAAACCATGTCAACGTGGATACAGCATGTCAACGTGGATACAGTTAACAAAACGTCAGTTACACCGAATCTTATAGTGTTAAGTTAAGATAATATGTAATCGTTAAAATGACCTCATACAGATATAAAAAAATAGAACAACAGGTTACAAGCCTTCCCGGTATTCTTGTGAAAACACAATGATGAAATAACCTAATCAGAGAACACTACAGCAAGGCCACTGCAGGAAACTTCACTCCTACATGACTCCCATCATCCTCTCTCAATATACATAACCTGTTCCTAATCAGTTAAGTATAATTCTATGCTTCGTGTACAGCATTAGAATGAGGACTGCACAAATAACTGAAGAAAAGTGTGGTTAATTGCAGGTTTATTAATCACATCTTGAGTGTGTTTATCGTATAATTATCGGCACTCTTTAAGGTGGTTTCGTCTATTTTTCTTTTCCTTAGAAAGATTTCTGCTGTTTTTCAAACCTTTCTACAGACAGACACACAAGTGTGACTGTAATAGATACTTAAATAATGTGTACTTTGTTTTCGTTTGTAATCACTTCATTACAGAGTTTTCTTTTCTCCACATTTTGGTTCTTTTCGGAGCTTGCTCGTTTGAAACAATTCCCACTGCTAAATTTGCACATTTGAAGCTCTCTTTCATTCTCCCTCTACTACAGAGGTTAGTCCCAAAAGCTGATTACAACATTTGTTTTTGCTGCCTTAGTAAAACAGACACTAATTACACACAGACTGTGAGCGCAAATTGAATGAAAGGCGCCACGGCCTCGCCCACAGAACATCACAATCAGTCTAGCACTACTGTCCTCCTATAAACAATAGGTTTTAGTTGGTTATTAGAGGGTTGCACATGCTGACTATGAACACATGTATACATTTGTGTCAAATGACAAGCTCAGTACCATACAGCAGCGCTGTCTATACATATTGTATGACATGAATTCTTTACCTAAGGCTATTTTTACACACCACATATGGGACAGTCAAATAGGGATAGCGGTCAAAGTCATGCTACAAGAAAGATACGCATCAAACAAACTTGAACACGACTTGATGAGTAAGCTGATCTCACGTCAGCGCTCCTTTTCTAAAATACTTCTTTAAAATGCTCAGATTGAATCACTGCAGCTCAGCCAATACCTCTCCAGGGTGATCATTCGGCGTGGGAGCCTTTAAAACTGGGTCATCCACCCAGGCTAGCACGTGTGTGTGTGTGTGTGTTATTGTCCTTAAACAAATACAGCTTGGTTATTCTGTCACAGTTTTAACTCACATGACACACTTCTGGTGCTTTCTCTCCGTTTCTAATAACATAAACAATAAAAGTCAGAGGCCTGATTAAACAGTGGGAAATTCCAACACTGATGACAAGAAACGGTGTTTAGCCCCCGTGTCAGAGGACACATGAAGATGCTATTGTTTCATTTCATTTGCACTCTGGTGTTAAAGCCGCCGCGTTCCTGGCTGGGGGACTACCATTTTTCCCCACCACAAAGCCGCTGCTACCGCATTACGCAAACCACTGTTTGTAATTTTCCATACAGCATAACATGATGACACTCAAGAGAGCAGTCACGACCACAGGATGCATGACAGTGTGTCAAGACAGATAAATTGAATGTGAAATAACAATATGTACTGTACATCATCCCTGTTGCCAAACACTCGGAAAATACCCAGAAAACTCCCAAAAACAGAAGCACAGACTGAACCCAGGACGTGCTCGATGCAAACAATACCACATGTCTTAAAGTGCGCGGTCATATGCCACATTACTGACAGGAATTTGTAACATTTGAAACCATTTATTGTCCGTTTGTGCTCATAATGATGAGCATGAGCTACGGCACTTCATTTTAAATCAATAGAGGGCAAAGTGCACCATGTGTTCCCATGTGGCTACACAACCGAGAAGAAGGGGCTTCCAACTAAATGGAAGACATTGTTGCAGGAGCATTGTTACAACTTACAAATGCAAATGAATAAACATGTAGCACATTAGTCCAAATTAGCTGATATAACAGTACAGTGTGTTCTTACCAGGCTACATTACAAAATGTTCTATCCGCGAGATAGTCCGAGACGTTTTAAGAGAGCAATGTTTGTGTGTCGTCGACTGATAATAACAGAACAAAGAGGATGAGTGCTTACCTCATGCAAATTTAGCTCTTTGACTTTTTCCTTCTGAATGACCTGAGAGGCATAATAAGAAACAGGGGGAGAGATTACGGTTAATCCAGCGCCTCTGGAAATACAATAAAAGACTTAATAATGATTGTGTGAGTGTGTGATAAAAGAGTCGACATTCAGCCTGAATGTGTGTCTCCTACATGAGCTCGCCTCTACATAAACCACAGAGAAGCTGGACAATGATTATTTTTAGCTGACAGGTGGTAAGATAGGTATGGAGACAAATTACAGAGTCACCATGGCATCTACTATGCCAGTGTGTGTGCGTGCGTGTGTTTGACTTGCATGCTGGTGTTAGATAACTGAGGGACATAACAGTGTTTACACCTTCCATCACACTCCCTCTCAGTAGTTTCGCAGGCTATAATTTGCTGACACACTCCGCCACAGGTAACTGTGAACCAGATCTTTCCGACTGAGCCACTTTCAGCTTAAGTGCAACTCATGATTTTTCAAAGTGCACTTGCAGCTTGCAAAAAAAAAAACAGCTTTAAATACTTTTAACATTGAGCAGCATTACCCTAGAAAATACCTGCAGCTACCGGAAGAGTCAGCAAATGACTCAACTGATATTTAAAGACCAGAGGGGATCTTCATGATTTACACGAGTACACATACCCTGATGCTTCAATTGATTTCAAATTTCTGAGCAGCGTGTGTGTGTGTGTGTCACTGGAGTGCTTACTTGTTTGTATGCATATAGCTCTTTGTGCGCCTGGTGCCGTAACCTGGGGAGACGTAAAGACAAAACAGCTTTTTGATTAGTGAGTGTTTTTTTTTTCCTAACTGACTGACTGTGTTAAAATAGAGACAAAGTATTCATACATCCTGGGTAGAAGAGAGAAAAATAAATGACAAACACGGATGCGATTTCCTTATTTAATACTTGCCTTCTGACGCCAGTCTATTCTAGCGAATCACTGAGGTACCCAGTGGGTGTTAGTATTAAAAAAAGCAACTCTCAGTTCATACAGAATATAATAATAATAATTACTGTATCTTAAAAAAAAAAAAGAGACAGCCAAACAAAGACAGAGACAGAGCAGTGCACATTCTTAATACAAATGTTGTTTATGGTCTGCTTGAGTGCACATCAGGTGAAACAATCATGTGATTAACTAATTAACCAAACACCTCACTGAATTCTGTTAAATATTTGTTTTGCTAAGTAATGCAATAGTGAGCCAAGTTAGATATTGACAGATCTTTTCAAGGTAAAGTGTTAAACTCACAATAGCACCCGAAAAAAACATTAACAGCATTACTGCAGGTTGTTGAGGCTTGCAGAACTCACCACAGATAAACCAATGTTTAAGTCTTAATAAACATTGCTCTTGCACATGAGTATAAAAACAAAACAAAAGAGAGCACTGGAGAGGAAAAGAGTCTACGAGAATAAAACACGTAAGTAAAAAAAAAGGGGGAAGGAAACGAGAGAGCAAAAGAGAGAGATAGGAGAAATTCATAGGTTTGTAAGATTTACCTCCATTACAAGTAACCTTAACCTCTCGCAGCAGAGTGAGAGGGATCTGTAAAACAAGCAGCACAGTCTAGGAGAAAAACTGACATTTTGAAAGAGGTCAGCAGGAAAAGGTGCAGATACTCCCAAGGGGGTAGGGGACAACTGGTCATGGGTGAGGGGGGTTGTGGGTGACTGATAGGGGGCTGTTCAATAGCCTTTGGGTGCAAAGTCAAAGTGGACAGGGAGAACAACCGGATGAAAAGTGGCGTCCAATTTGACCTTCCTCTTAAAGCTACCGTTATCATAATTTGACTGCAGTCAATGAGCAATATGTGAAATATGTGTGTCGGCCATCGTTATAGTCAATCGTGTCCAAATGGTTTGTGGTATGTCCCTTCACTGAACACTCATGAGCAAACAACATTGCAAATGCATAAACCTTTAGTTTCCAGTCCTTGCAATGTATACTGCATTGCATATTTCACATATGCGTGTGTGTGGACTAAAGACTCACTGATAGAGGTGGTTGAGTATTTCTGTGAGAGTCTGCCCTGTGTCAAGCTACGTGTAAATGTTTATCTTTGTTGGAGTGACGACCAATCACACGTCGGCTCTAATGTCAATTCTTTGGTCCCTTCATTGACCTGTCGGTGTAAACAAGAGCAATGACGCTTACTGCACACAAACCACAGGATTCCCTCTTTATGGCATGGTGGCCTTTAAGTCAGCTCTGGCCATAACAGATTGGTATATTCATCATCATGCATGATGGTGTATATAATTTAAGGGCCAGTCCTTTGGGAGACTGCATCTTTAGACGCCTTTTAATGGAGCCAAATCGCTCTTTTTTTGCCTTTAGTGACTAAACCCTGGCAATCTTTGCTTTCAGTAATGAATCATGGTACTGCATCAAAGTCATAAAAAAAGTGTCTCTTCACAAGTAAGATGAGTAATCGGAGGAACACATTAGTTGTTAACCTACTTACCATTTGCCCTGCAAGATAGGACAGGGCAGGTTGACGAGGAGTGAATTTTGAACTGCTGCTTCTCGCTGTCTCAGATGAAAAATGTTGGACATTATTTCTGTTCAAGTTTGTTGCTGTCGGGACAAAAATCCCCACAGCAACAGCAGCCAGGACTATTTGGTTACATCAGTGAGGGGCAAGAGAAAGACTAGTGACCACCTCCACTTTTACCTTATAAGAAATAAGAGCTAAATGCTTAAAAAGGGACCTTTAAGAAGATGAATAATAATGACTGCAAACGAGAGATTTAAACAGCCAAATAGCCAAAAAGTAAATTTAATTAACATAGGAATATGCAGACATTAAAGGAGCTTATGTGGGGTTTATATCTAGTTTCTTTGACGCCAAGTGCCATGATCACAGTAATGTAGACTAGCAGCTTTGGATCACTGCATTACTGTTTTTTTCTATAAATTCAATTTATAAATTCGCCAATTTCACTATCATAGCTACCTTCTCCAAACTGTGCTGTTGAAACATTTTTGCCCTTCTGTGAAATGAAGTATTAGCAAGATAAATACAAACAATTCCAAAAAAAATAAAAATTAAAAATAAAAAGGAATTCAGTTCAGCCTCAACTAAAAGCCTTTGTGACAAGTGTCATACAGTTTGTTCAATCGATATTTCATGTAGATTTTAAGCACGTAACAAGTTGAAGGTGCAGACATGTTACTATTATATAAGTTACTATTTGTATTTACCATTAGGAAACAGCTACAGTGAAGGAGTACATGAGGGCACTTTAGAACAAATAATTCATGAGCTAAAGTGACCTGAATCTACAAGGATGTGTTATGAGGACAGTTGCATAATGACAGTCTGGGAGAATTAACATTCAGCTTTTATTATGATATTTAAGTCTCACCTGGGTAGTGCTGCTGACAGTTTATATGTGCAAAGAGATACAGTACGTCTTTTCTGAACAAAGCTATGTGAACTGTAAAATCATATGTAAATTTATGATCTGTTTGTGTGCGCAGGAATGGAAAGGAACAACGATTATTGAATAATTTGAATGTGTAAAAACATTGAGAGACACGCACATCTGGAAGGCAGACATGTAAAACTACAGCCAGTGGTCAATGCGGTTATTTTTAAAGGATGAATAAATGTGAGATTTGAGCCTGAAAAATGTGTTTCACAGACTTCACCAGATTAATGACTTCCTGCACCCAGTAAACAGACAACGTTGCCTAACCAAAGAGAAACCCCTGTATGACACTTATTGCCACAAACCCACACAGCAAAGCAATATCAAACTAAAAATCTAAACTAAGCCAAATCCACAGTTAAAAGGTGTAGTGATCTTACCTGATTAAGTAGCAGCAGAAGAGGAGGCTGAGGATGAAGACAAAGATGGCTGTCCCAAACACTACAATGTAGATGTTAAGGGGAAGGTTCTGGAACCCTATATTTGGCATCCTGAAACTGTAGTGCGGGAAATCGGAGCTCATGGATAGTCTGCGTGGAGAGAGGCAAATGGAAAGGAGCACATGAGTGTTCATGCACTTTATGGACAGAAAACAATGGGCCAAAGTTGACACACCAAAATAGAACCAAACCCTGAAATGTGTTCCAGCATTACTGAAAGTAAAACTACTTATAAATGGGAACATATCATATATCACATATTTCCCTTTGATGAATGAATCAAAGGGAAACTGGAACTAATGATATGTTCCCATTTATACGTAGTTTTACTTTCAATATTGCTGGAACACATTTCAGGGTTTGGTTCTATTTTCTGTTTGTTTTGGTCACAGATCTCTGTTGACATTAGTGGAGGGTTAGCATCAATCTGAACTGTAGGCATAGGCAAATAGGCGATTGTGTAAAGTGGCGTTTCAGGTAAAGCGACACTATGCAAAACTGTGAGTCCACCCCAGGTCATGTGTGAGTGTTTGCGCCTCCTAATCTACAAGCGAAGACTTTTTAAATAGCAACATGTGAAGTATGATTAAATACAGACACATATTTTGGATCTGAACTGATGATCTTTTTCCAAAATCATCTCAGCCCTGTTTATCTTTGACTCACAGTTCCTCCAGACGCTAAAATATTTGAATTATTTCGCTCCAAGACTCTATTCATCATAGATCTAAGCTTTGTTTTGGCTGCTCCTGTCATGGCTCCTGGTGATACAGGCTGCTTCAGAAGAGGTAAAAAGGTGGTTTCCAGAAACACAGACACTGAAAACATCAGAGTAATTCCATAAAATGTCACAAAAATGTCCCTTTCCTAATTAATGAAGCAATGGCCATTCCTGCACAGCTGATTTATGAGTTCATTGTTGCTGAAATTGGTCAGATGCCCAAACATCTGCTAAATCTACACTGAGATAAACAACAGGTCAGTGGCGTAATAACAGCCGGGACACACTCGCTTGCTCGAGCAGTGTGAGGCTCACACGTCTGCGATGTCCCAACAGACTGCCACTCCTATGTTTCTACACTGAGTTTCACAAGAGTTGTTAACAAGTGTATGGATTCTGTTTTTCTCTTGTCTGCAACGTCATATTCTACAGATATACTTATTGAAGCTACAGTGGAAGTTGTATATGTTGCTACTTTGATGTCAGTATGACTGTAAACAAACAAACTGTTAACATGGGTGCCAAAATAAGAAGCAAGAGGTTCCAGGGACCTAAACATGCTGCATATGGAAGCAAGTGAGTGATAAAAGGCAACTCAGAAAACACACTGAGATATGAGAGATATGAGGGACAAGGGAGGATATTAAATTTCCATTTCCATGCTGTTACAGACAGCAGAAGTGCGTGGCCATCCAGAGAAAATAGATTCTTTTTTTTTTATTAATAGTTTTACCACAAAGGCTCCAACATTCGGCATTACATTGCACAAGCGTACTCTCTTCTTCTTTTCTTTAAAAAAGAAACTGATTCATAAAAGCCAGAGTGCACCAACAGGGACCTATTGGTCAAGTGCTCCTACTCAATATACCAAAGGGACATGACCAGACATGTCTACGCCCTCCAGAGAGGAGGAACAGAGAAGAGGAGGAGGAGGAGGAGAGGACAGGAATAAATTTAGCTCCTTTGGGAAGCCTGTCTTATGCCCCTCCCATTGGCTAACAGAGAGCTCCATTCCTCTACACTCCACAGGATAGTGGAAAGTTTTGTAGATTTTGCTGAAGCCCTGAACAATCCTCACCTTCTTATGACTACACCATATGTTTGTCACAGCGGTCCAAAAATTTTGTATTAAATAACTAAGTATTATTATGTTACTGCAGCCAGTATTGGCAGTCACGATGGGTGCCTCAATGCGAGGCCACTCGACAGTAAGGCACCTGGCTGCTGATATCAAAAGGGCTTGACAGGATTGGAACTTCAAGTTCTGCCTCTGACGTATGTTACAAGGTCTCACTATGACTTCAGTACAAATGACTGCCAACCCGGCAGGTCCAGTTCTTATATCACAAGTTGTCACACCGTATATCATAAGTTACGTAAGAGTCGCGGTGTGCAAACTGAGCGCACTGAAAGTATTTGTCGAGTTTGGCTGACGTGAGGGCCAAACAACTTGTCCTGAAAGACAGGATCCTCGTGACCCATGAGGTTCAAGCTGTTCAGACACATCTTTTGATGGAGCTTAGACAAGGCAAGGAGCTATTGTGCTAATTTATAGGCTAATAGGACTGTCATTATGTCATCCTGTCATTTATCCAACAGCTCCCATGATGAGAGAGAATTTCTGACATGGCCCACGGGAACACTTGTTTCACACCCACCACGTTGTGGATGAGGTGTGGAGAGTGGCACAGGAAATATATAGATGCTCAACTGTGAGTTAAAGTTAAATGCCCAAAAGCTGAGCTATTCTGGACAGAGATGAAATATCTCAGGCCCCGGAAGCTAGGTCCAAGTGCTGTGTTGTTATGAATTGTGCATGTGGCAAAGGCTAAGTGAGTCGTCATATTTTATACGAGCCATTTCAGTTGTTGATTTTTTCCAGAAAACTATCTAACTGTTGAAGGCATTTTAATCAGCTGTAGATAAATCATCCAATGACATCCGTCTTAATGAGAAACGGAAGCCTTTCTCTCCAAGCTGAAGCCCGGACAACCTCCCCTTTGCTTATCTGACCACACAAACACGCTGCCGAGCTGCATGCCTTTCATACAAACTACCAAGCACCTCTGGAGACACATGAAAACAACAGAGTGAACCTTAAGGACTATGGACTTTCGTCAACGTCACATATTTTAAATAACAATCCATGCAAGGCAACAAAAATACAAAATTCAATAGTTGAACTACTTTTCAGCACACTGCCGCATTTACCTTCATGCTCCTCTTCTCCAGCTACTTTTTTAAAAAAAGAACTAGTGGTGAGCATACACATACCCGATCTTCATGCTGAAGAGCAGAAAAGTCTGTACAGATCTATAACACAAGTCCCTGAAAAGCGACATAGCGTTGAGAACCTTGTCAGTGGGTTGCCTCCTTTGGATGATGGGCGTTCTATTTCCCCCCTTTAATAAAAGCTCCATGCCATGCTTCACTTCTCTGACTCCTTTTGGAGTAACCAAAGTAGTTCGAAGTACTTCTTTATAGAATAGCCACAACAACCTCCCCCCTGCTTATCTGAACACACAAGCGGGGCGACTTGATTCCCCTCACGCACAAATACGCCTGGGGAAATATGAGAACACATTGACAATCCATCCGGCATAGCAAATATTTAAGAACAGAGGCCTCCAGGGGGTAGATTTGGAATAGTTAGATATGCAGTATACTCTTCCAATTCAATTCAATCCCCAAAGATATTTAAAAAATGTTTTCTGTTTGACCTTTTAACCAATATCTCGTAACTTCCATGATCATCTTTCAGCTTCAGCTCCTGAGGTTACCAAAAGCTAATTCCTGTGTGTAAAATCAAATCTGCATTGAGATTTAACACCTTCAGTAAACCTGCCTTTCCACCTGCATGTTTCTAAAAGGTGGCGGACGTTGTTAATAGTGAAGACAACATCTAGGAATGTAAAGGCTCAGTGATCTTCTCCTTTTCATTAGCGCCAGACGACATATTTTCTACTCAAAGCAAAGCCATTTCCTTCTTGCCGAGCAATAAGGCACACACGAATGCTGACGTTCATTATGCATGGAAATTGTTTACATTTCTGAAGCTCAAAGGCCAGTCTGGGTTCCAGACTGAATCACTGCTCACATCTCACATTTGTTCAGTGAGTCAAATAGATATAGTGTTGTGCTAATGCACGGCTCTCCCCCTCCCATTGGGAGGAACAATTAAAGATTTAGAACATGTCGTCTTTCTCATTTGGACCTAAGCTGCATTCAATATGCAATTCAATGCAGCTTAGGCCCAATATCAGATTTAAAAGGTCCCATTTCAAGTAAGTCTTCTTCTCTTAGGTTGTTCCCTGCTCTGCGTACTCACCCTTACAGTATCAAGATTCGCTGACCTCAAATCTTGAGTTCATCAAGATCGAGAAATCCAACCCCCCAGTAAACAAGTCACAAAAACGCTTTTGGGCTGTCATATCATCAAACACGTGTCTGTTACAAAACAAGCCAAGATGAACTGACACCAAAGATAACTGAGAATGCATCCAGACATTTAGTGATACAGTACCTCAATCGTCCTTGAAGTAGCCTATCGTATTAACTACATAGCCAGGTGATTATTTTAAGGAAGAGAGAGCGCACTGAAGTTCCTTGGACAGCCAGTAGTGGCACTACAGCTTACTAAGGCAATTAATGATTGATGATCTCTCTATTTTTTCCCGTGGATTTTAACAAATCTTACAGTGTCAACAATGTAATTAAAAACTAATCATCGTGTCACACTATGTTCTAAACTCCCTCCTTAATGGTTCCTGTTACTAAATGGCTTCCTGTACATCTAAAAATACCCTGTTGCCACTCACCCTCTAAGAAACTGAAGGATGCGTTCAGGACAAAAGTCAAACTTGTACACTTCACTGGATATTCAACTAGCTGCGCAAAAAATGCAAACATACAGTGAGGCAGCGATGACAGAGCTATCTATTGCACAACAATGGAAGCAGAGATATAAAAAGGTAACAAATGCGTGTTATTGTGAACGCACCCCACAAAGAGGATAATCCTGCAAGAGACCTGACATCATTCAGAGTGCATGTGATGACTCTGCAACAAAGAGCGCCTTCTGGTTGGAAAGGGCAGATGTGATTTGCATCTGTTCTCCTCATCCCACCATTTCCGCCACCATCTGCCTCTCTTACTCATACGTTTTTACATGGCCTCACCCT
The DNA here is from genome assembly GCF_000972845.2 of Larimichthys crocea. Lineage (NCBI taxonomy): Eukaryota > Metazoa > Chordata > Actinopteri > Sciaenidae > Larimichthys > Larimichthys crocea. Next base: position 3,049,870 of record NC_040020.1, read on the forward strand.
CTTACATAACCAGCAGCAAGATCACACACGGCACATCACATCACATTCATGGGAAATGGGTGTAAGGGAGCAAATCACATGTATATTCTTAACTTGTGTTATATGAAAAGCTGTGAAAGAGCAAAAGAGGAGAGTGGAAGGAACTATCAACTAACTAATATTCTATACTTACATAAACCAAACTTCCAATATTTAGTAGTGAAAACACATACTTTTGTCAAATTAATCCAGCCTGTACTGACTCAGGAAATGTACATAATCGAGGCACAATTAAAGAAAAACATGAAAATATATGCTTCTATATTAAACATCAGGAAAGAAAGGTATTCACTTCACACATTCACTCATGACCACATAACCCAGCCTACAACCCACATGCAGTTCAAGTATGTATCTTCAAAGCCAATGAGTCATCACTCTTGAGTTTCGTTTTGACCTGTGCAAGCTAAAAAAAAAAAAAACAGTCCAACATGTGATTCAGAAAAATAAAGAGAGTCAAAGGAAAGCAAAGTGTTCATTTAGACCTATTTAACAACCACATATTGTCCATACCAAACAAAACATCTGACCTTCCAAGCTATGAAACCATTAACCAATTCTGGTTAGCCAGTAACCATTTAGCCAGACTAAAAGAGAAAATTCAACCTATCTGAATCATTCTGCAAACATCCCAGCGCATTACTTTAACAGCACAACCCATGATTATTCTTAAACATCTTAAACAAAGAGCCTTGCCATTTCTCCTTACTCAGCCATTATGTAACTAATGCATTACACAATGTGATGACTGTACAGCTTAAATAATTATTGCACCACTCCTTCACCCATCAACCTCCCCAGCTCTCTTCTATATGCTAATCATAATCAATAGTGGCTGCACCATTAGTAGACACATCACATGGACGAATGATGATCTTTGGACCTGTGATGTTTCATATATTTGCCATGTGACGAAATCAGCAGCTGCTGAGTCATATTCCCATTTTTACAAAGGAAACATTAATAGGTTTATTAAAGTATGCATTCTCCAAAATACCCTCTTTAAAATAGTTCTGTCATCTTAAATATCAAATTCCCTTCAAAAAGAACCCGAAAAACCTCAGGAGTTTTCTTATGATCAGACCACAACGTCACATTCACAAGATGCTGTCCAAATGAGAAGTGGAAATTTCCACTAGCAGCTACGGCCGACCAGAGATTTGCACATCTGAAACTTAATATGCCAAAGGGCAGCAACAAAACACCAGGGCCTCAGAGGCAGAGCAGGGGACGCTCCAAATGCCCACATTCATGATGATACACATTTTCAGCAATGTGTGGGGGAAGGTTATGGGGCACTGGCCATTCACATATCCAACCATCCATAATTGCTCCTAGTTAAAATGTTTTATGGCAAGAGTGGGTAGTTAAATCATCCTTTCAGCTAAAGGAGGAAAAACAGATCAGTCACAAAGCATACAAAGTGCAGGCCAAGGATACAGATGTCAGAAAGGGGGTTTTATAAACCTTTAAAAGAAGCTCCTTTCGATGTTTAAACTGTAAGACAAAGTCACTTCCTGAGTGGAATAAAGATGATGATATTAAAGATCACGCACACCATTACTTATGAAAGTATCCAACAGTGTTTCCATTTCAGGCCCTGAAATATGCATTATAAAAAAAAGCTTGTTTTTCCAAAGTTGGGCCAAGTTCTACAGTAAGTAGGTCGCTGTAACTATACTCCAGTTATGGAGATGTGGGAGACCCACGACTTGAGTGGAGCTGACAAGGTCAAACTAATGTCGGCTGCTCATAGAATTCCAATTACTGGATTTACATCTAATGTCGCTGTCATGTCCCGTCCAACACCTCCATATTCGCAAGCATGCGTCAAAGCTTGGCAGGCATGTCGTGATTTCTTTCCACAAAATGTATTCATTCATTTTTTTAGTGCAACAAATGGCCTCTTTTGTTGGGGTCGTTCACCACATCAATGTCTCATCACTCCATACATGCAATCTGACTTTAACGAGAATGAGATTTACAAAGTCATAGTGTCATAAAGTGTAAGTTACAGTCTCACTCATAAGTCACCGTAAATATAGTCAAAATCATATTATATAGTTAGAGCAACGTGTAGCTATCTATGCTACGCTGCTACCAAAAAGTGACTAACACTCCAATCTGTAGCTACCTTATAAAAGGGTTTATTATCCAGTTATAATGACATAAAATAAGAGCTTTAAGATTACTTTATATAGTTTGTATCAACAAAACTCCATCACAAGTTACCGTACATTTGCTCTCACATCTTAATTCCAAAAATGATTCAATTTAAAAACAGAAAATTAAGCTGCTCTTGACTTGTGAGGCGACGATACATGGATTTGTATGATGTATCAATTACCCATTTTCTATCTTTGTATTTTTGTGGCATATAATTAATCTCGGGAGTGGCGTCTGGTGTCGGAAAGAAAAGATGAACTGCAAGCAGCTCATTAAAAAAGACACAAAACATCTGAACAGAGTAGCATGAAATGGAGAATGTAAGGTAATTACCCATAAATGAGGAAAACGGCTGATTTAACAGGGGAAGAAGAAGAGGTTCAATCATCAACTAAAATCATCCAAATGGGAGCCAACTAAAAACATTTGCTGTGACCTCTTCTGTAGTCCCCCTCCTCCCTCCCTTGAAGCCCATCATACCAGAGTGGACCCTGATAGTAACACAAGCTGACACAAACAAGAGGAACTGACACACACAGCTGTCTCATTGCACTCTTGTCTCCCAGTAGTGGCACTTTCTTTCTGGAGGTTTTTTTTTTCTACTTTCAATGTTTCATATCACCCCGTTAACCGTCACCATTTGACTGTAACAGATTCACTATCGTTTGGACCCTGTTTTAATCTATTTTAGTGGCTTTTGTCGAGTACCCACACATGCAGACACCCCTTAAAACAAGAGCAGTGAGATATTTCATTTAAATAAATAACCTTATTTATCACTGGATAAGAGTTATATTCATATTGTAACACGCCTAATAATCCTATTTTCGCAGCTACCTCAGAAGTACTACCTACTTTGAAGAAACAGGACTCTTGGTCTGGAAAGTGCAGGGTCACAGTCACTATAAATAAAACCTGTTGTCATGTGACGGTGAGTAAGTCAAGCTGAAACATGAAAACAAGCTTAACCCAAAACAAGTCAAAGCAGTTCTCGGGGGTTATCAGCTACTGACCTGCAGGAAATAAACAAATGGAGCATACAAAGGTGTCGAGTTCAAATGCAGTAGAAAAATCTAATATATTTTATTGTATTTCCAACTTCGGTGATGCATCACTTAAGCAATCAATCTGAGAGATGTGCGTTTGGGTTGGCAAAGTGCCTTGTGCTTGAGGCAAAGAGCAAACGATTAAGCTTATGATTAGTCTACGAAACTAAAGAGTAACACAATAAATGAGCACATAATATCAGGATGTTAAGTTACTAAGTGCTCTGCATTAAGATAACACAGAAAAGGAGGGCACTTACTGATCAATATTCACTGCACATTGAGACTTTATGAACGACTCACAAACAAAACTGTCCCACACTCTTTGACAAACACAAATGATGCATGTATCCATGAAATCACAATTTATAGACACAATCTAGGGCTTACGTTTTCAATTTCACTTTAAATATGCCAACTTTGTCTTGGTCGGTTTGTTTTATTCAATCCAGCTGAATAAAGGATGCCACCCAATGTCAAACCACGTTACAGTTTAAGTTACTTTGCAGTTACTTTTTTTTGGATTTACCTTTAAGTTGAGATGATTACTGTACATGCTAAACAATGAACATTTAAGACTGGCATACTAACTAGACAAACCATATTTTCTTACTACTAGTATTACGGCTACTTCAATAAGTTACATGTATCTTCCAATAAGAGAAGTAAGTTGCAGTACTGTGTTAGATAGAAAAAAGTCCCATTAGGTTCTTTCCCGCTCTTACTAATTGGACTTATTGTACTTTCATTAGGCTATATGTGAGCACTGCATGTACTGAAGGAGGTCTCTTGATCACCCACATCAGCATCTTTTCCAGTCTCAAAAAAAACTGTATTTGGAATGTGTTGGACCAGTTGTACATGTTTTAAAAAGGAGACACTGGTCTGCCTTAAATCTGTTATGTAATGTGCTATTTGACCATTTAACCTTTGGCCTCAGTGAGAGGAACGAGTGCCCTCCAGTGTGTTCTTTACAGTTCATGTCCAGAAGTGCTCATTTCCTATTAACTGGGAAATTACACAACTGGTATTAAAGTTCCAGTGTATACGTTCCAGTATTTACGTGGGCTCTGTTTACGTAACACGGCATGTATAATGACCAGTAAATAAGGACTGTTGTGTTTTTGTTACCTTCATGGATGTATTATAGAACCAGGATAAGCCAATAGCCACTCTGGGTGTGTAAACCCAATAGTAAATCCGGAAGCTATAATAGTTTTAGTGTATGCACCAGGCAAGTAATTCTCATTGGACATACAAGGCACCATCTTTAGGGATGGTTTCTGTAATACATCCATTAGGATTAGGTTAGGTTTGGTTTCCGGTTTTGCCGGTCCGGTCCAGTGTACAAGCTTGGACCGACAACTGTCATCAGCAAATTAAAAAGAGACAAGCAGCAGTGGACATTGGCTTTGATACATTCAGCTCTGTCTGCATCGCGGCTGAGAAGGCAATGGTGCAGAGTAAGCAGTGTCTTCAGTGAAGGTCACTTAACAGTTTGTGAAATACATTGCTGCAGGTGAAGATGAGTTATTCTTATAATAATATTGTCATTTCAGTTTGCCTTCAGAAACTAAAATATTATCCGGCTCAACCTCTAGGAAAGTAACAATCCTAAATGATCTACTAATATTATTACATAGATAGTCCATGTAATATCAAACAGCTGTGAAAACAGATCCCTGACACTTCTTTGGCAGCACAAAGCAACAAAAGCTGTAGATGATGTATTATTGTGTACTGTGTATACATGTGTTTGCAGAGAGCCTTACAACTGTAAAATGATACCTGCAGATCATATTTGGTAAGCAGAATATTACTAGAGGGCATTGCAATGTTTAAACACTCCAGCTCAATATCAGGTGAGTTCTCACATTGCCAAGCATCTCTGATCTCTACCAATACTACTCAAATTAAGCCACTGGGAATTGGATATTACATTTTAAAGGATGGCATTCAGCCACATAAAGTGAACTCTGGTAACCCACATAAAGGAGCTGTAAAAATAAAGCTTCCTCGCTTGATTTGCTTATAAAGCTCAGTAAAGTAAGAGGATCTACGGGTCAATTGTTCCTCGGTTTTGGACAAGGGGTACAGTCATGTGTACGGCAAAGTCAATGGTATCACTGTGAGAGGTCAGTTCACAGGCAGTTTATCAAATCTGAACTTTCGGTGCAGGGTCGTACCCGTTCAAATAACATGAATTCAAGTCAATGGGAAGGAAGAAATAAATAGTTCAACATACACATCCATGTCTTGTATTCTCTCCATAGATGCTAGAAAGATAGTTTTGATGATTATTCGACACTGCAGAAATACATGAATGAACACGTGTTCTGCATGCTTCAATAAAAAAAATAGTACTTTTTATCTGAAAGAGCATTTTCTCATTGATTTAACCTCTGTCCGACTCCTGAACAAGGTGTACAGACATCGTATCACCCTCAAAAGGTCAGTGCACAGAAAGTTTAACAAACTGACAAGAGTCAACCTCTTTTTATCCAAAAAAATAATAATATATATATATAAATTTGCTGATGTAAAGAGGGATGCATGCTTCAAACACACCCATGCATGCGTTTCTTCTATACAGGGTTCCCACACCTTCTTCATGAACAAATTCAAGCACTTTTCAAGCACCTTCAAGCATCAGTTTTTCCATTTTTCCAGCACCTTTAAATAGGTAGCCTACTAGTTGTGTTTGCCATGATGGGAAGCGCAGCGGTGCCACTGTATGGCATAATAATATGGGTCTAATTAGCATTATTTCATATGGTGGTAGATTGACTGTTTTGATTTTTAACTAATTGTGAATTGGCTTGTATTTGTCAGCTTGTGAGCGGTGTATTTCTCGGCAGAACACCAAGCGAGTATGATAACTGAGTTCTGCATGTAAAGGCATCGGATCAAGCGCGTAGCCGCTTAGGAAACATTTTTTGTTTTCTCTTGGTTTATTGAGATAGACATCACACAAATTTCAAGCATTTTCAAGCACTTCATAAAAAAATTCAAGCATTTTCACAACCTTGAAAACACTGAATTGAAATTCAAGCATTTTCAAGGAATTCAAGCACCCGTGGGAACCCTGTTATTAATTTAACCTCTGTCCTGAACAAGGTGTACAGACACGGTATCACCCTCAAAAGGTCAGTGCACAGAAAGTTTAACAAACTGACAAGAGTCAACCTCCTTTTATCCCAAAACAATAATATATCTCTATATATATATAATATATATATATATATATTATATATATATATATATATATATCTATATATATATATCTATATCTTCTATATATATATAAATATAAATGTGCTGATGTAAAGAGGGATGCATGCTTCAAACACACTCATGCATGCATAGACTATTAGCAGTCAAGTGACCATAGGTACACACATCCATACTCAAACTGCAGCCAGGCATACCCACGGAGCATTGGCGTGTTTTTAAAGCTCAGGCGTGTGTGTTACAGCCCACACAATGATGTCAGTGTTGACGGAAACACACACACACACATACACAGAGAGAGAAAAGCCCTACTTGTTTCCTACCTACCATGCATTTTTCATCACTGTCTGGATATAACAGTTTGTTTAGGTGCATGTCACCGTGAAGCACTGACATGAGCGACTGACATCATTAAATCTGACTATTATAAGAGCTAACCTGGCTTGTTTTCACACACAACAACAATAACGTGTTGTACATCTTTACACGGTCGTTAATCGGTTTGTTTTTGTAGTTCATGACAGGATAACTGGGCGTAGGCTGGGCTAGCTGACTAGCAGCGTTAACGGCTAACCGTAGCTACAACTGACATAGCGTTACTTAACGTCAGCGCAGCCTATACAGTCCCAGATAAAGTGACAACAACAACAAGAAAAAAACACACATTAACACTTTCCCTTTTTAAAAAAATAAAAAATATGTCGGTATATAATCGCTCACACGCTGCTAAATCAGTTATTAAAACATAAATTTGACTGGTAATGAACTGGAAATGTGACCAACTGCCAGGTTCGGAACGTTTAACGGTTAGAGAGAGAGAGGACCGTGAACTCACCAGCGGTTCCCTCCCTCAGCCTCGGTCCTTGTCTGTGTTTCTCCTCTTTCTTCTCTTTCTTCTTGTTGTTGTTGTGTATTATTTCTTCACACAACAAAGGCAACAAAAGCGCAAACACACAAAAAAATCTACCTTTATCTTAACATAACCGAAGCACCGCTGCAGGGCGACCTCATCACACGAGCCCACCCACCCCCTCTCTACTCTACTCGTATGCCGAGGATGTTGACGATGGTGGCGGGTTTGTGGTTAACGGGAATCTCGGTTAATGTTGACAGGGATGGGGGTTCCCTCTCTCTCTCTCTTTCTCTCTTTCTCTTTCTCTTTCTCTCTCGTCGTGATTTCCCCCCTTTCTCCAAAATTATTCTGCACGGCTCGCACGTAAAACGGTCTTTTAAGCCCACTACCACAACCACCACCACCACTACTACTAGATCCCACCTCCTCCTCCCTGTCGGCTCAGCGCACACAGACCGATGCCTTTAGTGTTGCTGGAGGTTTTCAGGACAGCGTGTACGAGGGGAGTGATGCTGAGAGTGAGAGAGAGAGTGAGGGAGAGAGAGTGAGGGAGGGAGGGAGGGGATGCTGCACATGGTCACGTAGCTGATTGGAAGTGATCCTTGAAAATAAATGGTTGCAACATAAGACCAATATTGGTACAAAGTGGTGATGATTCATTAACATTTGTGTCCAAAACAAAGGTGCACTGTACTGTAATGATCTCTATAATAAGGGTGGCCAAGTGCCATGTACTGTAATGATCTCTATAATAAGGGTGGCCAAGTGCCAAAAAAAACAAAAAAAAAAACAAAACAAAAGATGATAATTTACAACACTATATTAAAAAATAAATAAAAAGGCAAGGCAAGTTTATTTGTATAGCTGCACTATGAATTGCCTTGTGTACGAATTGTGCTACACAAGGCAATTCATAGTGCTTTACAGAGGCAAGGAAAAACATTTGACATTAAGACAAGCAATAGCAATAGAAATAAAAATAAAATAAAAAGAGAAGACAATTTAATTAAAAAACATCAGAATGTCATTTAAGACAGCAAATTTCAAAAAAACAATATAAAACATTAAACTAATCACCGGATTATGATTAAAAATTCTTTAAAAGTTCTTTAAAAGAGCTCAGCCATAAGCATGTGAAAAGAGAAAAGTTTTTAACCTGGATTTAAAAGTGCTAAGAGTTAAGTGCTAAGGGGCTGATTTCAGTCCTGCTGGTAGTTTGTTCCAGTTTCTACTAATGTCATTTATGTATTGCGGGCCTAAACCATTCAGTGATTTGTAAACTAGTAGCAGAACTTTAAAATCTATTCTGTGGCTAACTGGGAGCCAGTATAGACTTAAGAACTGGGGTGATGTGTTCTGTTCAAAACTCGAGCTGCTGCGTTCTGAAAAAAGGAAATATAACATCAAAATGTTGCAGTACGCAATAAAGCGAGTTGTAAACTACAGTAAAAAGGTTGAAATAATAATAAAAAAATGAATACAATAGATACTTTATTGATCCCTTGAGAGGAAATTCTCAACATACAAACACACACACACACGAACGGCTACAAATGGTGGAGTGATGAGCAGCCACGTAGCGTCACCCTGGGAGAAGTCAGATAATATTTTGCTTAAGGGCACCTCAGCACCGCCCAGGAGGTGAACTATCACCTCCAGCTACTAGTTACTGTTACTGTTACTCATCATGTAGGAAGGAGCACATCCCACACGTCCTTTATTCAACAGCTGACTGCATGACTTTCTTCAGTGTGACTTTTTTTGACTTCTTGACATTTTTCTATATATTTATAGAGTAATATCTTATCAACCTCGTGTATACAAGCTGCCGTGACAACTTTATTTCCCTGCTGTGGGATCCATCTTATCTTTGTGCATGTTGTATGACACTTAATCATTGTATTTCACCATCTGAGAAAGAACATCTTTTTGCACTTGATCTGAAATACTCCACTGGTAAATATTAAGCAGGCTTTAGGTTATGGTTATTTATCTACAGCATGTTTTGCCATTGCAATGTTTAAACACTCCAGCTTTTGGGAATTGGATATTACATTTAAAGGATGGCATTCAGCCGAATAAAGTTAACCCTAGTAACCCCCCAAAAAAGTACCACAGAGTAGAAGTACTGCAATACTAATACATTTTCTGCATTCAAACTATTACAGGTGTAAAAGTACAGAGGTATTATCAGTTAAATGTACTTAAAGTATCAATGCATCATGCAGAGTGGTTTTTATTTCATAACCGGTAACTGGTGCCTTCATGTTTGTGCAGCATTTCACTGTTGTACATGGTGGAGGTGGATCTACTTTATATGTTGTTGGTAAGTGTAATCTTACAGATCTATAAAACATGTGATTATTAACCATTACTTATTCCATTTAAAAGTGAAAGTGATACTAAAGAGAGCTGTGGCGATGAAGAAAATACCCTGACATAACACCCAGTGTTAAGAACCATCTGAGTGTCAAATATTCACTGATACATGTTCTTTCAAGCACCAAACACTGAAAGGAGGTGAAATTCATCAAGAACCAGCACTGGTTATAAACTGAACCTTTATTTTTAAGGGTAGCTGTAGCAATAGCAGCAAGCAGTGTTTATTCATGTCTGCCTGCTACAATGAACTGTACGCTGTTGGTCTTTCTCAATGACGGTGACGGTAATGATGATTCTTCTCTCTTACAGTCAGGGGTGGATAAGACTGAAAGAGACAGTCCCACATGGCGGTAATAGCTCAAAATTGCCTCATGAAATGTGTCTGGACGTCATGGCTATTTTTAGGGCTCTTTTTCTCGTGATTTTGTCCACTGCTGTACAATAAAGGCGGTGCAGATTTCCTCTGAAACATGTCAAATGTGGCCTATTAGAAACCTTTTTTTCAGTGCATCATAAGAGGTTAATTATCAGATATGTTCGTAATAAGTTTGGAGGAGTAGATCCATTGTAGTGTTTCCTATATCAGGTGACAACTTACCCCCTTTTTATGCTGTTACATATAAAACAATATCAGATTTGTTACTAGATATGATTTGCTGATTGAGTCCAAATAATATTCAACACCTCCCAAGACTGGAGGTGGAATTATCTAAATCTGTCTTATTGCCTGCAGTATCATTCATCAGCTCACACCTAACAAGATAACCGGAAACAGGCAGGAAGCTGAGGGCTGTAAGCTCACCTCTGATTTTTTTTTAACAGAGAGCAACACTCATCAGAAGTGACTCATCACTCTCTAGATACAGAATTAAAGAGGGTTTTATAGGAAATTGACACATTTTATCAATAATTCTTTTAATATAACAGTGCTATTCCTGCTCTGAATTATGTTCCATGTGTTGTTTTCTCCTTTGAATCTTGTCAATTCACACACACCTCATTAAAATCATGAATTATATTTAGCATGTTAATTAGACTGAATTAGATGTGGGTGGTAATACGAAGTCTGGAACTTTTATTTCTGGTCTATTTCACTTGTCTTTTCTTGTATCTCTCACATGAAAGGACATATAGTAGCCAAGTAATTAAGTTTTAAACATGATGTTACCAAGATCAGTGCTGAACATCTATAGCAAACATGTTTCCATATCAACTGACAGTTATTATGGCGTAGGAGGTCGGTGTGACACATATATGTTCAGCTCCCAACACACACACACACACACATACCCAGTTCAACACTTCCTCCTAAGAAATATGAATACCGTATCCAGGAAGCCACACTTTGGCCACCCAGCCCGGCACTTCATTTCCTTTGAAACTAGTGGAGGAGCACGACCATTCTCCAATGCACATCACTATGAGCGCATGTCAATGAGGTGCAAATGACAGGGCGGCATTGTGAGATGGGTGCAGAGTGGGAGTGCCATGTGACACTCCTGAATGGGCTGCCGGGGGTTTGTCCGGGGGGGAAGGATGGCAGCATCCACAAAGGCCCATTGAAGGATTGCAGACTAGGTACAAGACTGGCACTGGTCCTCCTTCCCTTCCATGGGATGGCAGGAGGAGGCTGCTGCTGCTTGGTACTGACTGAATGGAGGTATTATTTCAGAAGAATTGGAGAGAGGAGGTTTATTATCACCATGTTACACTTCCTCCAGTCTGTTGATGGCCATTATGTCCACTTCTGTACATACACTACTGTCTTGTGTGATTTACCACTTGTCATGTTCACAATGGACTAGAATAGACGGTTGTGTTTTCAGTGTCACAAAAGCATCCTACAAACATGAGTCACAGAAAAGTGGTTACATACTTTTTTACTCTACCACGTAACAGACGATGAGAATAAGTGACTGACAAACACAAACTTAATTCAGTTACAAGAATTAATGACGATTAATGATTATGCATGCTTTCACCACCAGTTTCTATCCTATCTTGCACCTCCAAAATGATAGCTGCTACTACTAATAACTTCTGTGTGTATAGCACTTTCCGTGCAAAAGATTCCGCTTAAAGTGCTTTACAGCAAAGAAACTACACGCACTGTGTGCTTCACATGTAAAAAGATATATATTAATCATAAAACCAGGGCTCAATGGCTGTAATTATTGTAAAATAACATGAAAAATAAAAACCCACTTAGTTTTCCCTCACTGGAATCAAATATACTCTATACAGTCCATAAGAATAGTCTATTTTCTCCATTGGTTTAGAAATAACAGTATTAGCTTTTCAAAAATATGTGCTATCACATGTTTGTATAACTATGAATGCTGCCAAACCTATTAGACTGGCAATAAAAAATCACATATTGTGCCCAGGATTCTGAAAAAAAAAACTGTGTGTTTCCTATAATTCTGCCAGAATTGCAATTTACAACTCATTATGTGTGATGATTAGTGGCGGATCAGGTTTAATGGCTTGTAAAATTACTCGAAATCAGCAGATACTGAGGGAACAGTGAAACCAGTTTAACGTTTAGATGTTATGGAAAACTGGACAGTGGTTCACTCTTTGTCTTGTCCGGTCTGACTCATATTTCAGGATGAGAAGACGATGATAAAAGCGCACTCAAGCTCAAGAGCAGCAGCACTGTGTTCAGTATACTCTTCAGGAGCGCTTACTCTGACAGAGATAACCATCATCCATTGATTTCCATCTACAAGCACTATAATACAATCAAAATGGCCTTGTATAGTTACTGTAGTACAAATCAGTGGAGCCAGTTATACACTATATGTCTATTATATATGATTTTCTTTACACTGAAGAGAGACTGTTACATATTGTGGTTCTATTTAGGTTCCTGTGTCATTACAATTTATTGCACGTGACATTTTTATATGGTTTGAAGTGTTAGTGTTTAGTTTTATTGAAGTCTGTCAAATGTAAAACTTGTTCACTTCGTTTCATTTCCATTAGTTCAAATTATTACAGACTTACTGTAGTACTGAGAGAGACACATGAAATGACAATATGTAGATTTGTACAAGACACATTATTGCATTAATATATCTCTGCTACCCTCTAGTGGTAATCGTTGTACATTACATGTTTAGGTAATTCTCTTGAAACTGCATGAAGCAACATAAAACAGGCTACACAATACAGACAGGCGATACAGAGCGGATAAGGCTTTAGACCTAAATATAAATAGGCAGGTATGTTACATAAGGTCTTATTAGCTTTGTTGTCTCCATCTGTATCTCTGGTGTTTCATGTGAATTTTAAAAATATATAATAATAATAATAAATAAAAAAAAAACTTTAATAATAATAATATAATAATAAGAATAGATAAGAATAATAAGAATATCAAGAATTAAAGCTATCCCAAAAGTTATTTAAAAAGTTTTTTATATAAAAAAGTTTTTGTTTTTTTTTTGTTTTCTCGCAAAAAAGATTCTTACATGTTGTCTTCTTTAAATAAAAAATAAAATTATTTATTGTTTTAAGTTTATATTTTAGTTATTCTAATTTATTATTATAGTTTATTCTTAATGACAGAAGATGTCTTATGGGTGAAGATGGTCAGCAGACAAACTCTTGTACATCAGACTGAACTGACCTGTAGAGGGCAGGGTGGTGGAAATGAAAGATCTGAAAAGAAGATCTACTTCAGAGCGTTTACTTCATTACAGATGTCATGATTATGTTACAGGTACTGTATTTGTGTCTAACAGGAGACTTATGTGAGTCATTACTGAGAAAGAAAACAGAGCACTTTACCCCAGATCACCTTCATAAACCCACCTCATCTCTTCCTGGGGCTTGTTGGCTGATCCTGAGGAAACATTTTAACTGTCTGTTATTTACTTTAAACCGTGTTTCAAATATGCTTTACAAACATGAACTTGCCAAGTAAACTATGTTTCCCAGAAGTTTGGACTTCTAATTCTTGACATCTAAGAATGATGTGTTCAGTAAATGCAATACTTTGATTTCCTGCCATACATTGTGTAACGCTGAACTCTCTCACTTTAGTTCAGGCGGATCATTGCAGTCGTGCATGAGCTGATCGGTTATCAGCTGTTTTATCCCTGCTTCGTGATCAGTGGCTCATTAATGTGATTATGTTCCTAACCTGATTGGCTATCTACTGTAGGAACAACAACTAAATCATGCTCAGTCAACAGTGAGAGTGAGAAGAGGTCAGTGAATTGCTCAGGGCTTTTTCAGATGCATTACAATGACATACATGCACATACAGTTATCCTCAATTGACTCCTTTCTAATATTATATAAGCTTTTATAGATCACAAGTGTTTCTTATCACTTTAACTAAATAACTTTCAGATCAGAACAGCCACAGCTAAGATTTAGTTCAAAGTTATACAAGCCTTAGCTCGGTGATACAAACCTACATTACAAGTCTGCCAGCTTGGATTGAACATCCTCCACGCATGTGAGGGAGGCAGCGTCTCCTGCAGCCTGCGTGACATTTAGAATCAGCAAGGTTGTGCGGCCGCAGTGTATGTTTTGAAACAGGAGAGGTCCACGGTCACATAACTCCCCCAGCTCTCCTGCTGAGACAAGCATACGAGGCAGCGTATCCAGTGACAAACACGGGCGAGATGGGAGACAAGAGTGTGTTTGCTGACCTCACATGAAGCAAAAGTATGGAGGAACTGTTACAAACAACTGAAAAGAGGATCATTCTAGTCAAAACAAGTCCTTTGGACTGTGTCAGTGTTGTAATCCTTCGCCGATTTGCAAAGAAGACTGTATTCAAATTCAGAATTTTGCAGAATGTCCCTAAGAAACTTGTTTTTAGTAATCCTCTAAACAAATATTCTTTGCATATCAGATGATTATGTTTAATGAAAAGCTGTTGGTCATAGTGATGAACTCACAGAGAATTATTGCTCAGTTTCCATCAGCTCCACAGAGCATTTTAGCTTCTTTTGGCATATTGTTTTGGTTCTACTTCTACAATTTTAGTTCACCCTTGTCAGCGTTGTTTTTGGTCACAGCAGCAAAAAAAGCTCTGATAAACTCTGAGACAGTTAGTGACTAGGTGGTGACTGATATTAGAGGAGCTGAAAGATTAAATATTGGATTTACATTTGTCAGGTGTCCGAAAAGATCAAATGAATCATAACGCTGCTCCATATCTGCTGGGCGAGTAAATAAAATGTTCATCATTTCTTTTTGTGGTGATAATATGTCATTGTTGTGTTTACAGCTTGTGCCGCTGACACCAAAATGATTCATTGTTAATGCTCTGATCTGTAACATCCTGCTTTTTCTTTTTTCCGAACCTTTTGTCCGTGCGTGCTGTGTTACTCAAACTTCAGAAGCGTTGTCTGCACTTTGCCTGACTGCTTCTCATCCCTTTCCTGGACTTCTAAATAAAACTTCCACATGTGCACAGGTCAGGTCAGAGGGTTATCGCTCACCTTCCATTCATGTCCTCACTGTAGGACCACCGGATGAGACACCCTGAAGGGACAATAATGTAATTAGCATTGCTTCAAGTCAAAGATAGGGCAGGAAGCTGATATCATTTATCATCCTGTCCCTCCCTCTTCATGTCTATCTTTGTCTGCTTCCTACTAACAACTCAACCTTCATCTTACTGCCTCTGTCTCCTCTGCTGTATTTATTTGAAGTCATACCTCATCATACTTTCCTCTGTTAGTGGAGGAAACTAGTAGATGAGAATGAAATGAAGATTAATGGGGAGTCTGTGGTTGCATTCTGCCAAGGCAGACTTAATTCAGCCTCCTGATCATGAATACTATGAACGTGATTTTTAACCGCAAATTGATGAAGACCTGACTTCCTTTCTATTTAATAAAACCAGGAGAGACTCCAGGAGGACTGTGCTTGGCCAAGAAATAGTCCCATAAATCTCCCATTAAACTACAACATGTGTTGTTGTTTTTTTCCACTTTTACATCATGAATTCGCAAGATTAAACAAACAAGAGGTGTTGGAAGGAGGATTTTGTTCCCATTTGACAGAATGGAGTCAACGTGGTAACTGCATAGGTGATGTCATGGATGTTACATCCATTTAGAGTCACAATTAACTCTATTTCCAGTAATGTTGAACTATTCTTTTAATGCTTACCCTAATTTCATCTACTTTATCAATACCTTTATTTTTACTTGGAAGAATATCCAACAAACTTTCCAGACTGTAGCAGTTTTCGAAAGTGTTGACGAGCAGCTCCGGTCTGGACTTGTTCATTTATTCAAACCATATTAAAAAACTTTTAATCTAAAAATAACATCCCATTGACTGGAATACATACCACAAGGGTTGAACGGCGTCTTGCCTTTCTTCAGCATTTTCTTTGTCCTGTTTGCACATTTTGGTTCCTCCATCAAACCAGACAGCACTAGTTTAAAGAGGAGAAGGAGAATGGCAGCTGCTGATTCAGAAAGAGAAGTGAAAACGGACCAAGGAATTGAATATGCTGAGTAACACAAACATCCAGAGAAACAAACGTCAGACTGGCGCAGACAAAGTAAGCAAGTCTGAGTGATGACAATGTCGACCGGATTTAGCTGTAAGACACAAAATGGATCTTACAGAGATGTGAAAAAGCCACTGTTATTCAAAGGTTGAACAAAAGGGAAAAATACTCAAGTATAAACAATATAAAGGAAAGAATGTGTTAATAATTAAATGAGGAAAGTAATAAGTGTTAGCCCAAAGCGACTGTTTTGGTGTCCTTGCCCAAATTAAACCAGTTCAGTTTATTTTGCCAAACATAAGACATACATTTGTTTTGAGAAGAGCCTAATTACATTTATTATCTGTATACTCAATTCAGTTCCAGTTTAGGAAGGGCCAGGTCTAGACACTTCTCTTTTAATGCTATTTACAGAGACAGTTCCCAACATAAGTAAATATTTGGCAACTTAACTTAAGCAAAGGGAGGGGAGATGATAGATAAAGGAGAGAGTGAGAGAAATACAGATGTGCAACAGCATTAATACAAATGACGAGTATACATTTTAATCCTGATATGAATAATAGTACAATAATGATAATAATAATGATAGTGGACGTTGAGCAGAAGGATAGGAGCAGGCATAACCACAGTCCCCAATATAGTAACGATGCAACTCCAGGAAAGAAGCTCAGTCAGTCCCATGCATTAATGAGACATGAATGTGTAGAGATGAAGACAGAAGAAGCTCAGTGCATCATGGAAAGTCCTCTGGCAGTGTAGCTTAGACAGTTAAGATTTCAAACTGTGTGAGTTTGTTGAGACAGACATAAACAAAGTTTTGTTACTGTAATTAAGAAGTTGATGGGTTTTTTTTTGTTTTGTAACTGAAAACATGAAATTGTAATGACTCACAGCCGGGCCTCTCACTGTGTTTATCGCTCCTTTTGTCCCGCTCTCACACTGGTGGTAAACATAATGGGAGAATTTGGAAACTGCAATATTTTCCCTCAGGAGTTTGGAGGGACCAAAAAACAAGGGAAGTGAAAGAAAAGTGAATATTGGATTCAGAAACATGACTGCAAAGGAAAAATAATGTGACTAAGCAACTGCTTGCGAAACAACTTTTCAGTTTCAGCTAAAAAAAAAACGATGATACTAAATGTTTGTGGTGTTGAAGACATGAAAAAAAAAGATAAAATGCTCAAGTATAAACAATATAAAGGAAAGAATGTGTTATGATTAAATGAGCAAAGTAATAAGTGTTGGCCCAAAGTGACTGTTTTGGTATCATTGGCCAAAGAAAATCCATTCAGATTTATTTCAGTTTATTCTTCTTTAAAATTCAGAGGAGCCGACTTACGCTTATTTGTATAAGCAGTTTTTAATTAAGATGAGATGAGATTTCGGTTTGTTGAGACAGACATAAACAAAGCTTTGTTACTCTTGAAGTGAAAGGCACTAATTGACTAAAGACTCAGTTTTACAGCCACACCTCTCACTGTATTTCTCACTCCTCTTGTCTTATTCTCCCAGAGGAGATTTATGTGGGTGCTATACAGACTCTTAAAATCATCCAGTCTGTAAGCTTTGTCATATTCAGCAATATCTCTAAAACCACAGAGGTAATATGACATTTAAAAACAATTTCTTTATGTATGAACAATATGATTCAATTAAACATTTGGTTCATATCTTTGTTTTGCTTGAATTAGTCTGGTTTTGGACAGGAAATGCAGAAATCTGTAAAGTTAAATTTAGTCCAAACATCAAGAAAGTGCAGCCAAAACATTCATTCATACAGATAATCTTGGCCCAGTCAACGTTTGAATGAACATCTAGTGGACTTTTTATAGATGACCACATGTTAAGTAAGTAAAGCAACAGTCTACTGCTCTTTTTCGCTTTCTCTCCCTGACATCTTCATTAACTCCATGCATATTTATTAAAAAACGTATTAACAATCTGTATTAATACATTTTTTTAAATCAAATTAGTTCCAAAGAAATTGTTGCTATAAGCTTTTTTTTCTTTCTTCAGTAATAATTTTCGCACAGCAGCAGCAGCACAGTTAAATAAATTGTGTTTTCCTACGATCCTCATATCAATAAACTGTACAATAATACACATTTGCCTTTAAAGGGGAATGTTTTGTATTTGACTGTGTACACTCATTGTTGCCACTCCGCAGCTTTACTCGAGTTAAGCTGCTTTGTCCTTTGGGTCATTTTGTGAAAAAAAAAAAAGGCAGCTTGCTAGTTAACATGTGTGATCGAGAGAGACTTGAGAGTGGAGGATGAGGAGGGGCAGGGGGGGATTTGGCTAAAACACTTTGTGACAGGGCTCCTTGTTACACTACAACAACAGAAAACTCAGACCTCTGGCCAAGACCTGTTGCGCAACCGGTGGTGTGATAGTGTACACAAAAGAGGGAGAAATAGAGTAAGGGGCAACAGGAATGAGGGAGAAGAGAGGGGGAGATGGTATCTGGGAATTACAGTGAAACCCCTCCAGCATTATGGTGTGTTTGTGTTGTCTGTTGTCTTGCACCGTTTGACACATTTGACTTGTAAAACAGCAGAAGTAGAGCACAAGTTTCTGAAGTTAAGATATTCCTTCCACGTTCTAAAGTGAAACTTTACAAACTTTACAAAGCTTTATATTGAGTTTTAACTTGTTGTTTAGCTGCCTGGCCTGTAACTATACTGTTTTAATTCAGTCTCACCACTATCACGTTGTTTTCTATTAGGCAGTCCTAAAACAATTCACTACCTGTTCAGCGCCAAATGGCAGACACACAAAGTTAGCAACTAGCTGGTGAACATAGTGGAGAATTTAGCAATTTATAATCCTGATATTTACCCCAAGATTTGGGATGTATATTCATTAGTTGTTGAAGGTGTGACTAGTGTAACATGTTTGCTACATTACCCTAAAAGGCGATTATACCAATGTTGTGTTCACAAAGTATTTGCTGTCCTCACATAAGTGGTGTTTCCTCACACTACTGGCATTTCTCAGTCCCAGCAGTGAAATTTTGGATTTTGGATGGGGAAAACTTTTGTTTATTTCAAATGAAAATGTTTCATCTAAATGTTTTGTCACATTATAATAAACCTCTTTTTTTTGTCACCTAAATGCATATGTCCCAACTCCCAAGTCCTTACTGCGACACTCAGCAAAATGATATAGGTAAAGTCTTCAAAACCAAACAAATCTGAAAAACTGAAATGCAAAATATTTCCCTCAGGAGTTTGGAGGGACCAAAAAACAAGGGAAGTGAAAGAAAAGTGAATGTTGGATTCAGAAACATGACTGCAAAGGAAAAATAATGTGACTAAGCAACTGCTTGCGAAAAACTTTTCAATATCAGCTAATAAAGCTGTGAATTGTGAACGTGAGCATGAATGATTTGTCAGCTGTGTGATAAACTGGCGGTCCTCGTCCAATGTTAGCTGGCATCAGCTCCAGCCCTCTACGACCTTGATAAGGACAAATGGGTGGGTGGAGATGGGTCGAGTCAGAAGAGACTGTGGTTGCAGAAACATCCATGAATTCTTAACAAAATGTCCTGTACTGAACCTGGCAGGAGTGAGTGCACTCTGACTGGCCCTTCATGTTGGTGGTGGAGGTAATAAGTCACTCTGTAGCATTCATGCAGGTTGCTGGTTGCTGGGGAATGGCTGAGGATCATGAATGGCAGTTGTAGCCAGCTGACTGACTCCCCTCTTTACTGAGTTCCTGCGCATGATCCAACTGACCCATCAATGAAAAGCCACTTTCTTCCCCCTCTCTGGTGCGTGGCTGTGCAGAAGAGTGAAAGGGAGGTGGGAAAACGATCAACAATACAGTAACCCAACGCTGGCCAGACTCACAATGTGAGGTCTCTGTGCCCTGGTGGACCAACAAACAGAGAGGCCTTTCTCATGATCCAACTGCTTCACCAATCCCACGCCAGCATTCCTTCTGCACTTTGATTATGCAGCAAACACATGCATATTCACGTGCTAATCACGTCACCTCGGCTGGGACACCCTGTGAAGTAATTAAGATAGCAAAGGAACATGTGACCCAAGTGGACCAGGACATAGAAAGGACAATAACCGTCTTGTGATTGCATAATCCTGTCAATAAAAGACTGAAGTAGGTTGTTTAATCAGTGCTGTTGCATTACCCTCAGGGTTTCCTGCTGTGCCCTTACTGCTCCAATGAGCACAGTATGGGTCCATCCAATGTCAAAACAATAATCCTATTAATATAAATATTCTATTTATACTAGGGAAGTGTCAAATATACTATATGTATATGAATTACACTGATTAATGAAATTCATCTTGCACTGTATTGTAGCTTTTTCTCTCTTTACTATTCAGTTATATTCTAATTGAACTATTTTCCTCTTTTTATATCCTATTTATGTCTTTATATTTCACTTCTTACATCTGACTTCTTTTCTCAATATCACGTAAAGTCTTTATTCTTGAAAAATGCTCACATTTTATGTACATAGTGTTCCTTTACAGCGTTGTGCAGAGTTGGTTAATGAACTCCAGAAATCTCTTTGCAGAAGAAACTCAAAAGGTGGTTACTGTAGTCTTTCATTAGTGTGCTTTAAGCTCAGCTGGTTAGTCTACGCTGGTACACAATGTACCTGATAATTCAAATGTTTTGTCAAAACAACAGCTAAATTGAAAGTGTATGGGAGATTGAGAGCCACGAATCTTAACTCTAACTCCGATTGTCTGACAAACATCCTTCTTTTCACAAAGCACAGAGCAGGAAGGGAGGCAATTACTGGCACATGCATAGTCAAACGCAGATGAGTCCTCCACTGAATCATGACTTCCTGTTGATTTATGGGTTTGGACCTGTAGACAAAACAGGTGGGGACGGTCTTTCAGGATAGGTCATAGGGTCACCCCCAGAAAACAAACAGCTCCTTCTTCCTCTGGGATGTCCTGCTCAGCAACATGAAACAAATTCAACACAGGCAACATAGTCAATTTAAAATACTACGTCTTTTCATTGAGAGGACACGATTTTTTACCAACCACCACCTAAACAGTTCTGATTGATATATTACTTTAATTAAGATTTTTGTTTTTGTGTGGTTGCTGGTAGGTAGGGTTAAGGCCAGATCACAAGGACTGGATTTGTCCCACCTCAGTAGAAGTGTCTTTAGGTAACTAAGCATATACTTAATAAGTAAAGTACACTTTCAAGGAACTTGTAGTTACAAGACTATTTCCATATTCCGCTATTTTATGTTTCTACTCTACTTTTCAGAGGGAAGTAAATAGACACATTTATAAATACAAAATAATATTTTATAATAATATTTTAATTGTTTTTAACAATCTGAAAAATGTTGCTCCCCAATGAATGCTTTAAGTATATATTGCTCACAGGTCAGTCTCAGGTCAGCAAAAGGTCTCTTACTCTTTATTTCATCACTTGGTTACATTACATGTGATCATATTTAAAATTATGTTTCACATGTAATGTTTCATGTTAAGATGTGGTCACTTTACTTTAGTCACTTCAGTTACACAACTGAATAACTCTCGTGGAGTCAGAATGACAATATTTCCCTCTGACATGTAGTGGAGTAAAAATACAACATAGCATAAAATGGAACCACAAGTACACACAAGCACAATTACTTGAGTACTCTCCAATATTGTATACTTGTATACATGTGTAGCTATTAGATTTATATATGACATATGCTATGATATGTGTGCGCACATCACTCCTGTTCTTAAATCCCTTCATTGGCTTCCTGTCCTTTATAGAATTGATTTTAAACTTTTAACATTTGTTTTTAAAGCTCTTAACGGCCTCGCCCCTTCATATTTATCTGAGCTTTTAACTGTCCGCAGTCCTGCTTGAGCTCTGAGGTCCAAAGATCAACTGTCGCTGGAAGTGCCCAGGTCAAAATATAAACACTGGGGTGACCGAGCGTTTTCCGTTGCCGCCCCCAGACTCTGGAATAAGCTCCCCGTCGAAATGCGTCTCGTTTCTGACCTGGGCCTTTTTAATCCAGGCTAAAAACCCACTTATTTAGGATGGCTTTTAACACCCAGTAGTATGATGACACTTTTATCATTTCTTATTCGATTTTGTTGCATTTTATTGTTTTTATTTTGTTTGTTTTTTACCTATTGTTCTCGTTATTTATTATCTACTGTAAAGCACTTTGGTACACCGAAAGGACTGCTGTAAAGGGCTGTATAAAGAAAGTACATTTACATTTACATTTACATTTATTTAAATGATAAATCATAAAATATGTCACTTCTAGTTCTTGTATCTTGTACACAGGGTGTTCTGGTGACGTAAACAGTATTCACGCTCACGTTGTGGGGACTCGCCTTCCTTGTGGGGACATATGCCATTCCACATAAGGCGCATAGTTCAAATTTAGGGTAAAGGTCTGAATAGGGTTAAGGGGGTAAAGGATATGAGTCAATGCAATGTTCTCTGGTGACTCAAACAAGTGTGTGTGTGTGTGTGTGTGTGTGTGTGTGTATTACGCAGCAGGCTGGCTCAGTAGAGGGCTGGTCTTTGTCGTCATCACTGCTCATATTTAATTAATGAGGAGGCAGCGGCCACCGGGAAAACTGGCTGCTTCTGGTTTCCAGGCATAAATACAAAGCGGAGCCGGTCTGAGGGAAAAACTGCACAAAGGAAAGCGGACCTCTGAGGTTTTAAAGCTGAAGACCAAGAGAGTCAGGTAACCAGCTGCTTTACTAACACCACATTTCACACAATCAGTATTTCTCGTAACAGCGTGACGGGGGATGGTGAGTGCGGGTATTTATTTTATTTTTCTTTCAGTGTTTACCAGGGCTGTATCAGTACACATCGCTGGAAATACTGTGAGAACAGCTCGTTTTTTTCTGTAGTTCTCAGCGCTGTGAGACACATTAAATTAAACTACATGTCACCCAGCTGCTGGTTGTTGATAAAACAGGAAAACCGCACAAAAACAAGCCGTGCGTAAAAACCAACATCAGATGTTACTGATCGCTGCGTGTTTAACGGGACGCGAGCCGCTCTGACTGCAACAAGGTGGATTTAAATGTTAATCTGAGAAGGTGATTAGAAAATAATAATAATAATAATAAAAATAAATGGTTTAGGTGTTTGTTTTGTCTCCACCACATGTTGTCCCTTACAGGTGGCCAAGTCAGAGGAACTCAGTGAAGTTTGCTCGCTTTTGTTTCGGACTGCTGCCACTTTGGCATCACAGCTTATACGTGGCAGTAAAGGCTTTTCCTATACAGCCTGTTTTTTTTCCTCCCCCAGCCAGGCAGCCTATATGATGACACATCAGACAATCCCTTCCTCCCCCCATCAGTTCTTTTTTATCTTGTCAGATGTTTGCTCAAAGTTGCATTTTGCACTTTTGCATCACTTTCATAGAAAACCACCCTTTAGAAAGTTCCAACTTACGGGTGTGTTAATGGTGAATAAATCACAGATCTATAAATAAAAGATCAAGAAAGGTCAGGATGAGTCAAGTTTACGGTGTCATTGGTTTCTTGCTTTATTACTAAGGCTGCGCTTGTGAATGTTAATAAGTAATTAATGAAGGGGTTTCAATCTGTCAGGTATTAAGAGATACTTGTTACCAAGTTGTTGTTTTTTTAAAATTTATTACTAGAAAATAGTGTGGTCGAGCAGTCCAAACACATTTTGTGCAACCCGACCTCATAACGGAAGAAAAAAAGTTAGTAACTCCTAATAATTTATAACCTCTTACATAATGAAGGATGACGTGAAAACATTTCATATTTCAAGGCCTTTCAAGGGTGTGTTTTTTGTTACTGAAGTATAAACTCAAAAGTTAACTTTCTTTCTTTTTATTGGTTATGTTCTCATCATGCTCTGTGAAAATTTGCTAAATTTGGCATCTCATAGCAGGACATTCACCTGTTTAGTAACAATAGCCACTTAGGGGAGGTTTTTCCCGGCTTTGACCGGAGTCCAAATATCTGCCCTGTAGTCTCTGGACAGTCTTTTATCTGCACTTTATCTGTCCAGGTTGTGGACAGTGGTGGAGTGTCTGTGTGTGAGTGTGGATGGTGTCTCCGCTCCATCATCCCCTCTTAGGAATGTCAGAGCTGGGAGAGAAGTGTGGGTTGTCTGGCCTTCAGCATGAAGCTCTCAGGCTACAGTGCATTTTGTCTTTAATTATAAGGATGTAAAAGTGTTTGCTAGTATGCTTATTATCACAGGGGACTGATACAGGAAATGCAGCTGTTAACACAGCTGTAAAGAGCAATGTCCACACTTAAAGGACAGAGTAAACCAGTAAAGACGAGAGATTGGAGCTTAGGCACTCCTGCTCAAGGCTGGACCTGGTCTTGCAGATGCACCGTACTGTAGATGGCCATTTCTAGGTCAGCGGTAGCCCCCTCCCACCAACTCACCGTGTGAGCCGCCTATCTGCTCAAGGCTGGCCCGCACATTAATCTGCGGTGGTGGTGTAAAGCACAGAGCGGTGGCATGTGGTGAGTGTATTAACCAGCCGTGGAATTACAAGCAACCGTGGAGGGATGTGCAGTCTGTCAGAGAGGCCAGAGCGTGAAGTGATCAGACGCTACAGATCTGTCATGTTTTTCAAATCTTGCACTGAAACGAGCTTTTTTAAAAGGGTCAAGCTCAACATTAACAGATTAAATCTGAGCGAACGCTGAATCTTTCGAGCTATAATAGGCAGCCGTCCCGTTTAAAAGGAAGCAATTACAGTTTAAATGTTTCCCGCATTACAATAAAGTGACACAGTCTGGCATTATTTGGCTTTTTTTTTTTTAATGAACAGTAAAAGCCTAAATCTGCTTGTCCTGTTTTTGGGGAGTGATTTTTGGGGACAACTTCACCTACTTTCAAAGTGCAAGAGAGGTGAAGAGGTCAAAGCTCCGGCAGCACTTACAGTATGAAGAACACATTACAGATACAGTGCAGCAGGTTTTATAATGACGCTGGAGTTTTGCCTTTTCATAGTCCTGTTTCTTAAAGACGACATACCACCAGATTAACTATATAAATACACGTTCATATATTTTTGCCTGCACCTTTGTTGAAGCGCATCTTTGCCAAAGTTTCATTTTTACCAGACAAAGAAGAGATCAAAACATTTATCCAATTATGTGTAAGAACAACAAGAGATGTGTCATGTTTGCACCTCAGGAATATAGTCAAATGACACCAGCTTAGAAAAACTAACCATAAAACAGATTTCTATCTTTAATGTTCAATTGATTCTGTTTGATTAATTTTCCTATTACCGATATATGTACAACTTGATGCTACTGTAAATATGTATATAATATGTATTATTTGTATATTGTGATATTCTTTTATCTACACAAGCAATAAACCTCAAACCATGTGCTCACAGTCCAGGCCATGGACAGGAAAATATGTAATTTAGCCAAAAGTATACAAATGCAACAAAAATAAATGCAATATTTTTCCAGCCAGCAGAATCATCACATCTTCCACTGCGTCCTCCTTTTGTCAGATATGTCGTCTACATTTGTACGTTTGCCACAAAGCGGCCTTCTCCTCTGACCCTCATCTCGAACAGCTGCAGAACATAAAAGAGCAGCATTCACAGGACTGAACGTACTGATAACACACCCACAGAAAGAGTAACTGCAGTTTTCTACAATCTATTCTTTAACAAACTCTACATGTACTGTAGCACCACAGGGAACAGACAGCAGATTCAGTTAACATCTTGTACGACCCAACAATCACACAAAGGCCTTTTGTTGGACATTTGTGTAACACTGTAAGTCCAATTAAGTTTACAGCCTCCCATCTTTACAGGTGATTCTTCTGTATCATTGCTACATAACTAAAAAGTTGAATCAGACATATATTTAAAGACCAAGAATGGGTCTAATCATTAAAGTTGTACTATTTGCAGAGATTTAGTGCAAAGCGTTCGGAGTCAGATTTACTGAAACTGGGCTTTATTTGGTATTCACAGAGCAGTGCAACTCTGTGGTTTAGCAGTGATGCGTTGAAGTCTTTAGTTTCCCAGAATTTTGCAATATGGATTAATTATTCACTAGCTTAGTACATCAAATATCATGATGATACAACGATATAAACAGTGTGGCATCGGAGTCTCCTTACTTTTTATTGTCACATTGCCACTTTTCATGGAAACGCCTGTAAATCCGTAAATCTGTGCCACACCTGACCCACATTCAGGGTTAGGGTCGTGAAGTCAGATCAGATGTCGCAAGTTGACCCGTCCAGATTAGCAGGTTTAATCCATATCTTTGTTGGAGGTCAGCGTTCAACCAATACTTATATATGTTATATATGTCCTCTTTAGTCTGCAATCAGTCTGTTCCACACACATCTTCTCTTGCAGAGATGTTGGATCACGTGACCCCTTTAGCTGAGCTGACAAGATTGACAACTTACTTAGTTTCTCAGAAGTAACCACAGTAATCTGTATTTGTAGTGTGTAGCACATTCCGTATGGACTTGTTGAGTTCGGCCCGATCAGATGATGTCATGTAATTAAAGATAAACCTGTTATCACACAAGTATATGTTTGATATTAAGATCCATTGAATTATTTCTGCTGTGATCTCAACCAGCAAGGGAAACTGCATTTTCCTCATAGCACCATATGTACTGCCCTCTGTCCATTGTTGCTGTGGTAACAAACTAGTGTGTATGTGTATATTGCGTAACACCAGGATATCATTGTCTTCCTTCACTCAAAACTCTCAGAAAACATTTATAACGTTTTATTCCATGGAAAAAAAAACAGCTGTTGGTGTTTTGTAAATCCCTCTATTGGGTTAACAAGAGTGTTTTCTGAATAGACTCCCACTGTATCATTCACCCACACACACACACACAGCTGTCCATACATTCACAGCAAGCAGCCTTGGGTACTAGAGAAACAGAGGTCGCTTGTGTTTAGTGTTGAAACTTAGTGTCCCTGAGCAATCTCCACATAATTAAAAGAATCATTTTTTTCTTTGTGTATAGTCTATTTTCTGACACAAATAACAGGGCCGTGTCAGGACTTCTAATTTGGGCTTATGTTTAATAAACAGTGTCGTGCGACAGAATACACAGTAGGTTGAAAGAATAATGTGATCATGGGGCGGTCGGTAGTGTAGTGGGTTAAGCGGCCGCCCCTTGTGTGGAGGCTATAATCCTCGCTGCAGCTGGCCCCGGTTCGAATCCCGCATCGGACGGCCATTTACTGCGTGTCACTCCCCCTCTCTCTGCCCCCTGCTTCCTGTCTATCTTCAGCTGTCCTATCAATAAAGCCAAAAAAATAATCTAAAAAAAAAGAAAAGAATAATGTGATCATGTCATGGGAAAAAAATTTAAGTTAATCTGTTACAAATATGGCTGTAAACGTGGGTTATAGTAGAGAGGATGCTGGTGATTAATTTGCTCTAAAAGGGATCAAGATTGCACAACAAATTATCTATGATATGGACTTTGTTTGCACAAGATAAATTCTTGCACTCACGAGATGCAATATCACGCTTGTGCAATTATTATCATGTAGATAACATATTACACATGTAGGCGTGCGAGGTAGTTCCCGATATAATAGCAACGATATCTTGTGTGGAAAGTTTTCACTGCTGTTCAAGATATCTTTAATATTTGATTATAATGATTTATTATAGTATAATAAAATGTTGATAACATTTGTCAACCACAGACAGTCAGTCTGTGATCATCAGCAGCAATCAGAAGTGATACATAAAGTGCCACGCAGTCAAGCATAAGTTAACTACTTCAAAGTATTTTTTTTTTCATGGTATGTTCTGTCATTTACAATGAAAAATTCAAATCTTTTTACTCAATATAATCTTCCACTGTGTGAGCTGTGTCTGTCGCTTGCTGACTCCGTGTTATAAACGGTGCCATTTTTTAACTTTGTGTCTCTTTTTTTCTATTCGTCCTCAGACTCAATCGAAGAGGAGCTTGGACGGCATGCAAAGTTGTGAAATTTCCTCAGACAGCACTGATGATCCTCTTAGTAGTGGCCTACGCAGTCATCGGCAGCCTCGAATAGTAGTGATTGGTGCTGGCTTGGCCGGCCTCGCTGCAACTAAAATCCTACTGAAAAACGGCTTCACGGATGTCACTGTCCTAGAGGCATCAGACCACGTTGGCGGGAGAGTTCAAAGTGTTCAGCACGGTGAGAGAGGACGTCTCTTTGTTTACCTTTAAAACACAACTGTCTATACATTCATTCATTATTTTAGGTGCCATGCTGCAGAAACACTATTATCTAATCTCTAAGAGGCCTCTTTAATATCAAAGCACAGTACATCTTGTAACTACTAAATGGTCCGATCAGCCAGCCATATAATCAACTTTGTTTCCATAAATAGCTGGAATTAATACACTTATTAAATGCATGTCTAGCTCCAAGAGAAATAATTGTGCTTTTTACTAAATCTGCCTGAGCGTCACTGGTAGGTTTTCCCCAACAAAGTCGATTGATCGTCAGGTCTGAACACCAGAGGAAGTTGCCTGACACTGACTTAATGATGAACAAACAACTAGGAAACTGCATGTGCATATGGTGCTGATACATAACGCACATGAAAGAGGTCAAATGTAAAAAAAAACCTGTTAAATATAAACCCATATGTCACGGACATGGATAATTGTGTTTGTTATGTAAACGCGTGTTTATTTGCTTAGACGTTACATAATGACAGAAGCGCTTTATCCTGTTAAATTAATGTTAATGTTAATGTTAAAAATATATACAGTGTGTGAGGACATCATACTCAGGAGAAAAAAATACTATTTAAATGAATGTTACTCCAGTGGGCTTCAGCCAGTGCTGTATGTTAATTGAACTGACCTCTTTCTGGAACCGTCCAGTTATCTCGCTCTCAAGTGTGGTTGTTGGTCTTCACATGCAGTCCTTTTACACAGCTTCATTCAAATCCATGCATGAGATGTTGAGTTCTGTTACATTTGGGCAAGCAGAGAAACATAAATGCAGATGCTTGAGGCAGAACTAGTGCAAAGTTCAAGGAACAAAATCCAAAGAAGCATGTAGAATCTAAACCCCCCCCAAAAAAGAAAACACACGATCCAAAAAATAAAAATAAAACTTCTGTGATGCATGGTGCAAACTAATCAGGGCAGAAACTGGTGGGGAAGTTACAGACAAGAGGTGAGGGGGGGAAAAAACAAAAACATGACATGTTAAAAGATTTTTTTTTTTAAACTGATCTGTGATGCTATTTTTTTCAATTTCTAGGAAAAGCAACTTTGGAACTTGGAGCCACCTGGATCCATGGTGCCAATGGGAACCCAGTGTACCACCTGGCAGAGGACAACGGGCTGCTGGAGCACACCACAGATGGGGAGAAGAGCGAGGGACGCATCAGCCTGTACACCAAGAACGGTGTGGCTCATTACCAGACCAATGCCGGGAAGAGGATCCCCAAGGACCTGGTGGAGGAGTTCAGTGACCTCTACAACGAGGTGAGGGGACACGTGAATGAACAAGAACATAGAAATAGCCCAACGTACTTATGTAAGTTATCGGTGATAACCTCCTAACAAACTGCGCTGCAGCAAAATCTTATTTAAACCGAGAAAACATTATTTTAAATTCTAGCTGAGATTCCAAAGTTTCCACAGGTACAAAATATGTTGGGCTGAATTTGGGGAAATGTTTATAAAATGATGCACAAAGACAAAAAAAAAAAAACATGAGTTTGAATATAACACCGTGTATAAACATCATTCAGCTTCAACAGACTGATAGAGAATATATAGGATTCTATCAGACAGTGCCGATTCAATTAAATCTGAATAAAATGAGAAATCTTGATGTTAATATGTACAGGACATCCATGACTACATTATTTAATATATCTTTCAGCTGTCAGCCAATAAAACGTCCATCAAAGCATGCTGAATTTAACAGCCTTAGTCCAGTTCTTCGCTC
Source organism: Larimichthys crocea (assembly GCF_000972845.2). Lineage (NCBI taxonomy): Eukaryota > Metazoa > Chordata > Actinopteri > Sciaenidae > Larimichthys > Larimichthys crocea. Next base: position 3,080,043 of record NC_040020.1, read on the forward strand.
TCTGCTCCTGATCGAGCACAATCATTACAGCGTAAGTAGGTCAAGTCTGGAAAAGCAGTTAGAGAGGGAAAGTATAGAAAACATTTTGTTTCCATTAACCTTTGTACATCTGTGTCTCTTTAACCTCTGGGTGCACACGCTGTCTCTTATTTCTGCTACATTTAGTAGCAATGTCCGTCATCTACCTCCAGTGTTTCTTTGCGTGTCGAATAGATTGTGAAGCTCACTGTATAACGTGTAAAGCCTCCAAGCTGCCATCCTCAGGATGTGGTTTTCAATAGGTTGTGTAATGAAGAGAGAGAGAGAGAGAGAAAAAAAAACGAGGCCACGCTTCAGGGTCACATCACCTTTATCGTTCTGTGCGATGACTAACACGCCTCAGGGTGACGAGGATCACGTTTTCTCTCCATTCCCGTTCACATTGGTGATCTCCGTGGTCAGCATCGTTTAGAGATGATCCATTGTGCTCCGTGCTCTTTATTGTCTTTATATTATAGAGGCTTAATGCTGTTCTGCATGTTGCGAGTCAGTGCTTTTAGGGTTGAACACAGTCAGTCCACATTCCTATTGTTTGATACATGTTATTGCATCACCGGTGTCGTTTTCAATTGCTGCTTCCCAGTAAATGCTCTATTATTGCATGTGTTGTCAAGAAAGACAATGTTAAATAAACCCAGCAAAGCATTTCTGTCAGTGAAGTTTTTCTTCTGTCATCAAGGTGAACCTGGCTACATTTCTTTTTTTTTTGTTTGCTTTGATCGTGCCGTCATTCGTCCATCATACCACAGTTTTCATTTTGAAACAATAAAGTACTGACCTCATCGTCCCTGAACCGATCTTTTTCTTCCCTCTTTCATCCTCCTCTGGTGTCTTCACATCCTTCCTCATTCCTCTAACCCTTCTGACCTTCCTCCCTCCTTTAGGTGTACGAGCTGACTCAGGAGTTCTTCCAGAATGGGAAGCCAGTTTGTGCCGAAAGCCAGAACAGCGTTGGCGTCTTTACACGGGACGTGGTGCGCAAGAAGATCATGTTGGATCCTGATGATTCAGAGAGCACCAAGAAGCTCAAACTGTCCATGCTTCAACAATACCTCAAGGTGTGTGTGTGTTCTCAATATCCATGTCTAGCTGCGATTGAGTGTCACGTCCTGGCTTTCTCTCTTCATTTTCCTCTCAACATACGGCACGTTTGTGAATTTTAAGAACTAATTCACTGCTGGTGTGAAGCTGAGGCCCTGAGCCAATACAGACTGATAGTCAATGAAAAGTATTTATGAGTCATCAAGTCAGAAATATAGAATATGTTGTGAAAACAAGTTGGTTTACAAACCTTTAAATCCCTCGGAATGAGATGGCAGATCTCGGTTTAATTTGTATCCCTGCTCGTACTAATAGCTAGGCTTAATAAGACAGTAATTAGCTATTAATTACAAAAAGAGTGCTAATAAGATCAGACCTGCCCAAACACAGTCTGTGTAATTCAGCTTTGGAAAGAAAATGTTCAGTGATGAAAGGATTATGATTAACATGAATTTATCATTTAAATAAAATGTCAGAAAATAGTGAAAAATGTTTGGCACAAAGAGTCTGATGTGTTCGGATCACAGTCCAAAATTAAAACATATGAAGAGAGAAAAGCAAAGTTGCAACCAACTAATATTTGGTTGATAAACAACAAAAGGAATGGTAGATAGATGTGTCTACTCTCTTTCTAGGAGGAAGTTAGATGAGAAAAATAACACAGGGCTCATGTCTATGTAATGAATAAATAATAAATACCGCTCAGTGAGAAAGCAATTAAACACATTTCCTAAATTATCCCCAAAAGTTTTGCTTTTAAGGATTAATCTATAACGAAGAATGAATTTTCTGTTGATTGGCGAAATAACAGATTGTAAAATCATTTTTTAGGCACGCAGTAAATAAATATAAGTAAAATAAAAACATCCGAGAGCTAAAAAAAAAAAGATTTTTGTAGGCTGCAGCCGTTTAATATATTCATCTGAGCGCTGTATTAGTGCTATATTCATTTGTACGCTTCGCCATATGCTCCCGCCCACACACACACACACACACACACACACACACACACACACACACACACACACACACACACACGTACAAAGACGCAGGAAACAGAACATGTTGTGAAATGCAGCAGTGACGAGTCACCAGGTAACCTCTACCATGCTGGCTCTCTATCTAATGAGGCAGAAGCAGCAACATATTTTTTGCTTTTCAATAAGACACCAGCAGTAGGTGTCCTCTGAATAAAACATATGTGTTCCCAGCGTGTTTAAACCAGTTTAATCATGCCGATTTGTTCCAAGTTGAAGCTGTACACATGAGATGTTGGCATATTCACAGTATGAATTGAATGGGTGTGGAGAGTTGGTTCAGAATGCCAGATTTGATATTTTCGGTTTATGATGGTGGAAATATAACCGACACTGTGTTGATTCTCCTGTTTCAGGTGGAAAGCTGTGAAAGCAGCTCTCCCAGTATGGATGAGGTATCTCTGAGTGAGTTTGGCGAGTGGACGGAGATCCCTGGTGCACATTACGTCATTCCTGAAGGTTTCATGAAGATCGTGCAGCTCCTGGCCCAGGACATCCCCTCCCGCACCATCTGCCTTAGCAAATCGGTCCGCTGCATCCACTGGAACTACTCAGCCCAGCATCAGGAGGGGAACGCCAGGAGCAGCGACAACAACCACAACGATAACAACCCTCCGATCCTGGGTCACCCCATTTACGTGGAGTGCGAGGACGAGGAGTGGATCACAGCCGACCACGTGATCGTGACAGCATCTCTGGGCGTCCTGAAGCAGAACCACGAGGTCATGTTCTCCCCGTCTCTGCCTGAGGACAAAGTGCTCGCCATCGAGAAGCTGGGCATCAGCACCACCGATAAGATATTCTTAGAGTTCGAGGAGCCCTTCTGGAGCCCGGAGTGCAACAGCATCCAGTTTGTGTGGGAGGACGAGGCTCAGCTCGAACAGCTGGTCTACCCTGAGGAGCTGTGGTACAAGAAGATCTGCAGCTTCGACGTCCTATACCCGCCCGAGCGATACGGCTACATGCTGAGCGGCTGGATCTGCGGGCAGGAGGCGCTTTACATGGAGCGCTGCGATGACGAAACGGTGGCTGAGACCTGCACTGAGCTGCTGAGGCGCTTTACAGGTCAGGAGGCAGGAAAACAGACCTGAGTATATGTTACCCATTCATCATGTTCACACCATAGAAGCTTTTGTGGGTTTTCTCAGAATCCACTACACATGATCTCATGCTGTAATCCGTGGCTCATTAATCCCAATCTTACTTATACTTCTCTGCCTGTTTCATTCAGTAATGATCTAATCAAGGTTGAGATATTCTTTGTAAAACAGTTTGATTCTTCCAGCTCTCAGAGAGTCAGTAATCTAAAACTAACAGAACAGCCTCGGAAGACTGAGACTGTCAGCTCAGTGACTCATACTAACCATGACTCGGGTTGGGTCATTCGTTAAGCTTCAGCTGTGACGTGAGTTGCTTTTTTTTTTTTCTTCAGAAAAAAGGTTGAGAGACAATACAGCTGAATGACTCAGGTGTTGGCTTTTTCTTTTTTTCTTTTTTTTTAAGCCGGCAGCAGCTAACTGGTGTTAACACTGCAAAAGAACAAAAGCAGTGAAAGCTGTTAGATAAAGTCAAAGAGGCTTTTAGTTTCCTTTCTCTTTTTATCATGTGACATGAACACACAAGTAAACGGCACGTGCAGTTTGCTTCGGAAAGGCTTTTCTGTTCAGCTGTTATCTAAAACACGTCACTTCTTGCACAACGGAGGAATCTCCCCCCTTAAAAGTGAATGCCACACTGTGTAAACGGTTTCACATTTGTATGGGTTGACTCATTGTTTGTCACCGGACATTGATTATTACTCTCAGAATGACTGCAGAGATTCTACAGGAAATATTTCGCAGTGTGAGTGCAGTGACGGTAACTGTCACTTCATGATGAGGTCAGCCGACTTCCTATAGATCCACACACACACACACACGTTCATTTAGGTCAACGTGGTTTAATCCCCTCAGCTGTTGCTTAATTACATATAGACTCACTGGTGCCTCTCTGCTCCCAGAAGGTCACAAGTTGATTAGTGTCAGCAGATTGGACGCCTCAGCGAAAGGGCCTCAGCTCACAGCTGTCATATCCTTAGTTTGAACTTTTTAATTCAGCAATGTACCGGTTTCTATCATCTGTAACGACTCCCTCTCTGTCCATATGTCCGCAGGGAACCCTGACATTCCAAAGCCCTGGCGTATCCTGCGCTCCTCGTGGGGCAGTAACCCCTTCATCCGAGGCTCCTACTCCTTCACTAGGGTGGGATCAAGCGGTGAGGACTGCGAGAGGCTGGCCATGTCGCTGCCTTACGCCGACAGCTCCAAGGCTCCGGTAAGGCAATCACAAGACAATACAGGGGGGGGTGGACTACTCTAGTATATAATCCAGTTCAACAGCCTTGAAATTTTTGGGGTTTTTTTTGTTGACCACACTGTATCAGAATCAGGTTTGTTGCTAAGTAGGTTTTCACATGCAAGGAACTGACCTTAATATCTGGTGCCGTTGATGTATGAAAACACTGTGAGCTCTTTAATGTCAAATTAAGATCGATAGGACAAACGCTTGGCCCAGCGAATAGAAATAAATCCCAAAACTGAAACTAATGATTAAAAATATTGCGTAACACTTTATTTCATCTTCAAGTCTGCAAGGACGTTTTCTGAAAAGAACTGTGTAATTTGGTGCTAACTTTGTCCTCAGTCGAGTTTATCTCAAATTTTCAAACGGAGCTAGTCCTTGAACTGTGTGCCTGTAGCCAAATGCACATATCTGCATATTCAGCTGAGCGGTTGGACTTACTTATTTCTAAAAACCTTTTAATTTATTTAGTTAGATACCAGCTCCTTTTATACAAAATGACAGGAACCTAAGGGACCTGTAAAATAGTTATAAAATATAATGATACAACATTCATTGTTTGTAGAAAACCTGGGATGTAACTACCTTTTACAACAGTGTTTACACTGTGCACACTCGGTTGTTTACAATCCCTGCACGCACTCTGAAAGCCTCCGGCTAATGCGGCGGTGTCATCACTACCATGTCACATCCCAGCACATGCCGAGAGAGTACAGCTGGTGTCAGAGAAAGTAACGAAGGCTGATTCTTGGCCAGAAGTCTAGACCATGAAATCTGATGCTTTCTGGGTGAAGGGGGTAAAAAAAGGCAATAAGGAGGGGAGGGGGGGTTGGGTTTGTATGCTCACTTGACACTGCTCAAGGAACGGCATGACCTCTTCCACTGAAGTCCTGTCAAGCTGAGGAAAGTTACCGTAGCCTTCTAGATATAGAGCACTAACAAGGAAATCAGTAAAGGGAAAAGAAAATAAGTGTGCCCGAGAGGGCAGAAATATGTCAAGATGACATTGATGGATCTCATTTTGAATCTGGTTTTCTTCTCCTTCCTCAGCCTCTGCAGGTCCTGTTTGCTGGAGAGGCCACCCACAGAAAATACTATTCCACTACCCATGGTGCTTTGCTGTCAGGACAGAGAGAGGCCACTCGTCTTATAGAGATGTACCAGGACTTGCACAGAGCTGAAACCACAAAGCCTAATATGTAAAATAAAAATGAACCTCTGACTAGTGAAAAAACAAAAACATATAAAACTGTTGAGTTCTAAGCTTTTTATCTCGATGATTAAGTTATACTTAAAAGCATAGCTCGGGCATTATTACATTAATAACAAATGAGTATTGTTTCTATTGTACTGTAGATTCGAATCAAGCTAAAATTTTATTTGAGATGTACTGTTCAAAAGTTGCCAATGGTGCTGTCATTTATTGTCTTTATCATTCTGTCATGTTTTTTTTTAATCAGTAATTTAATGTCTGTGATAACAGCATCTGTAATTTAACTTGTTTTTGTAAGTGCCTTCTGTACGTAACATTATGTCATTTCGAAAATAATGAATTTTAACAAAATAAAAGTTCTATCATCATCCAACGAGAGCAGTCTGTCCTTTTTTTATTCATAAAATATCAAGACACACTAGCAGCTGCCATCAGGATATCTTCCCTTTATCCACGTCTGTCCCCGTGAATATTTTCCAGGAAAAGTACAGCCACAGGGAAGAGCTGTTTCCATACTATCACCATTTTGGTATCCTTTTTAAATCAATGAGAGCACAGCACGATGTCAGTGCACATGGAAAGAAGAAGAAAAGGCTCCAAAGCAATGATTGCTGTGCCAAAGTGACAGATGGTGTTAGAACAGACCTCAACCCAGTCCTCACTTCTGTTAGACAACAGTGTTAATCCTCTTCTCCAGTCACAAACATGATCAGAGGCTGCAAAGAACTGGGGAAGTTTTAATTAGCAACAGAAAACGGGGGATTTAGTTTTCAAAAATCCTCCCCGCTTATTTCACAGTTTTACGGTTGTAAGAAACTGGGTGATGACAATCACATCAGGGGGAATAAAAAGGAAACATTACGTATTGCACATTACATTTTATACTTTTAGTGACTTCGATTATACTTGTCATGTGTCTGTGTGCAAAATAATGAAGAAAAACTTTGAATTTTCCTAAAATGTCCTTGATTTTATGACATTTTCCATATAAAATGAGCATGCTTTGCTCTCCCCGTCTCTGTAGAGTCTACAAAAAGAATGAAATCATCTTCTCCCCTCACTTGACAAACCACTCCGTGTCATGAAACTGATTAACGGTGTACTCAAGGGTTTTATTGCACTCCACAAGTTGGAGGACTTGCAATAGATAGACAGGAAAAAATGATGAGAGAATATCAAAAGATTTCCAGTCCTCAGTGAGGTTACGTTCTTAAGTTCAGTGTGTTTGACCAGTTTAGACAATATGGCAGAAATATAATACGCATAACTATGTTAGAATAAGAACTGTTCTGTTTTTGTTGCCCTAGAAAGAGGCTTTAATAATAGATGCAGCAGGTCCTCTTCCAGGTAGCGGATGTGTTTAAGTGCTGTACTCTTTGTACAGTAGCACAGAACAAACAACCTGAACACTGCCTCTAGATGGGCCTTTTGTGTTTTTCACACACTTCTGCGAAAGAAGAGGGTCACAGGACGGAGGGTTGCAATTTGAAAATACATCGCTAGATGCCACTAAACCCACACACACACCCCTACACGTTGGATTTTTAAGTACTCGAGTAAATGTACTGTTTCTCTTTCTGCCTTTCCTGACATTTTTAAAGTCACTGACATTTTCACTACAACCAAGAGAACACAAAGTCATTAAAAGTAGCAAATCTTTGAGGACTGCGAGTATCACCTCATGTGAAATATGTGAAATATGTGACCTCGTGGGAAACGGCTCAAGTGCAGACCAAATGATTTTTCCAAAGACAGAGCTGGGACTTTTTTCTGGATCTCAACTTGTTGCCAGCTGTAAGTATGATGGAGCATCAGATGGTGGACTTGGTGGACGAGAACAGAAAGACCAAAGTTCCTCTGTGACATGCATCCAAAAATTGGACATGCTGATATGTGGAGACAGTGCCAAGACCATTTCTTTCTCTCATTTCAGTTGAAAAAATATCTACTGATAGCAACCAGTGTTATAAAATATGTTTTATAATTAGATGTTTGAAACTCTTTGGCACACTTATGGTTCACACTTCACCTTTTCTCAGGTATGTAGCAGATTGAAAACTCCATCGTCTCATCATCTACCAGTAAAACATGCACCAGCCATGATTCTGTGCAGGTTTTGAGTGTGTAAGCGTGGAAGAGTAGAAATACAAAGAGTTTTTGAGTGTGCTGTCGATGTGTAGCTTTAGAGTTGACATTTAACTGCCAAAATTTAAACAGAAAACATAAAACTTACATTTGTAAAATGTTTTATAGCAACCGTTTCAGCTCCAGGAGCTTCCTCAGTCACCATTTGTACAACGCCGGTGGTCCCTCCCCTTCTGCTGCGTAGCCAAAATGACCACTGTTGAACGCAAGAACCGTCGCACCATCCGGGTACTCACACTACACTGAATTTGCCATAATTTTGCCATAACTGATATTGCGAATGTAGTAATGTACTCAAAATAACAAGTGGAAGTGTGCGGATTAAGAAACAGCATGAGTCTTAAATAGGAAAACCAACTTGCCGACTATTCCACGGTTTGATTGACGTCCAACATCAGTATGTGTTAGTATAAATATATATTGATCTTTTTGTGTACTAACTACTAAAACAACTTGTGCAGTATGCTGTAAATGTAGATGTATTTGGGACAGTTAAACAAACGTGAACCTGTGAGTCCGCTGCAGATCACAATGAAAGTTCACCAGTGATGTGAACTTTGGGGTCCTGGTAGGGTAGGTAGGGTCATGCACAGCACACATTTGAATCTAGCAGGAAACTCACCAGTGTATTAATGACAGGTGGATTCCCCTTGTGAGTGCAGGTTTACTGTCACTGTTACTGGGGCACTTACTGAAACTGAGCTATTGTTACTGTTATTAAGTCCATCTGAGCCTTTCCCGATCATGTGACAAGATGTCTGGTTGAAACTCCACCCAGCTTCAACAAGAAGAGGCGAGCAGAGGTCTAAATAACCAACCAGTGTGTTTCCACTGTGTGAGTATCCGGGAACTTTGAGAAAACGGGTCAAGACGATGTTGATCTTTCTTCAGGTCAACCATCTCAAGAGTTGTAAAAATGATTATAAAAGCAATTCAATGTAGACAACGGTGCTATCTACTAGTTTTTGGCATGACTGAAAATCAGAGACAAAACATATCTGAATTTACAAATAAATTCCATTAATTAACACAATTTAAATAAAAAGGTTTTACTCCACCAAGTAGTGTATTATGATTTACAGTAACTGCTCTCTGGAGTCTTGTTGTGGCCAAACACTGCTAATCCACTGTCAGGTGTAACATGAGCTTCGTCTCCTCATCCTCAAAGTGTAAAAGGGCACAGAAACAGGAGAACATGCCAACAAGTTTAGCCCATAACCAGACTGAGCTTGTGTTACATTTCATGGCAGAACAAAAATATTATATAATAGACTGGGAAGATTTGATGATTTAGCAGAGTTTCCCCCCATGAGCTCTGAGTAGAGACATGAACACAGCTGTGAAGTGTCGTCTTTACCAGGTAGTTTCCCTTTGTCTGCCATTTGGAGCTGGGTGTTGTTATCTTATAGCGGCACTATTAAATTTCTTTGCAAGAACAAATGTGTCAAGCTGTTACATAAAAAGAAGGGGTTGTACAGTATTTAGGAGCCTTTTGGAGGCCAAGTAATCTGCATAGAGGTACAGACTGTCTGTCAAAATACACCTTAACATTTGAGAAAGATATCGAGTGATTTTTCCATTGAGAAATGTTGTGAAATAAAACTGGCTGGAAGGATTTATGTGAATTGTGATTGTGTGTGTGTACAAGGCTTTTAAAACTGGGACCTTGTTTTCTGTGGGTAGTGTACTCACCCTCCTCTTTCATTCAGACAGTTGGAAAGCAGAGAGGGAAACACAGGGACAAAATCCTGGCAGGAATCCTGGTCCAACAGGGGAACACGAGAGGCTCCAGAGGGTTTAACCATTCAACTACAAGCTATCACCAGAAGGTACAGTCATCTGTTGTTTCACTGTTCTGGTGATCTAACAGATAGATCATTGCATACTGTAAGTGTTTTAAAGTATTTATTTTTAAAACAATAATGAAGAAAAAATATAAATCAGGGCTTGATGGTGCTTTCGGATGTGCCTTGTCAAAAAAATTCAGAGTTTACCAATAGAAAAATGATTCGATTTTTTTTTTTGGGGGGGGGGGGCAGATAATTAAAGATCTGTAGCCTCACATCCTCCATAGGTAGAAATGATTTTTTAAAATATGGCATGGGTGACATGAGGCCATGAAGACATGAAGTCAGTTCGTGCCAAAACCAACAACCAGCACGAACCTGTTACAGTAAGTCAGCGCCAGCGTATTGCATCACTGCATTGTATTATTTTGGCACGGCATCCTTTCCTTTTCTTCTGAACACTCAGTGTTGCTGTCACAAACAATACAAAGAGAATACAGAGAAATAAGGATTGGCACACTACAGAGGCCATACAGAGTTGTGGTTGTAAGCAACTAGTTTAGTTCTGATTTTAATCATTTTAAGATTTAGGTTCTCACTGATTCTGTGCAGTATGTCAACATGATTTTTTTAGTTTGTTTACCTGAAATGAATAACATAAAGCTGCATCAATCAATATCTGGCCACCAGGGGGCAGACCAACTCCAAAACAAGCCACAAAGCCATTTAACGTACACGTTAAACATGCTATCAAAAGTCTAACTAATAATTCCAACATTTTAAACCCATTCGAGTAACACTTCACTTTTCTTTTAGCAGTACAGCTTCCATTAGTTGCTAAATTTGTGGTTAATTACATTAAATTTACATTTAGTCATTTAGCAGACGCTTTTATCCAAAGTGACTTACAGAAAAGGGAACAATCAAGGTATAGTGCTATAAGAAGCGTGCTAGTGACGATGCCTTAAGGTGTAGATTTGTAGAGTAGTGCTAGTAGAGAAGATACTCTCTGAAGAGCTGGGTAAGGCAGAGAGGGACGCTCCTGCTCTGGTAGGGACTGGTAGTGCGTTCCACCAACGGGGAACAACAAACGAGAAGAGTTTAGATTGCCTTGAACGAACGGGTTGCAGAGCCAGGCGTCGTTCAATGGAGGAGCGCAACGGTCGCGAGGTAGCATATGCCTCGATAAGAGCATTCTAGTACTGTAGGTAGGTTGTAGACCAGGAGCGCTGCCTGAAAGGGATTCACTGTGCAGGCCCGTCAGGAGGGTGTTACAGTGGTCTAGTCTTGAGATGACGACAGGAGTTGAGTTGAGTACCATGTTGAGTTAAGTAAGGTCTGATTTTTCTGATGCAAAGCGGCATGACCGGGCAATTGAGGCGACATGATTGGGAAAGGTTAGTTGGTCATCAATCATAACCCCTAGGTTTCTCACCAGCCTGGTGGGGGTGAGACATAGGGAATCAATTTTGATGCTGATGTTGTGGTGTATAGTAGGTTTGGCTGGGAGGACCGGCAGTTCAGTTTTTGAGAGGCAATCAGAAACAGTTTTTTGTTATGGGTGATTAAAACTGCTGGGAAGATACAACACACCTTAGCAGGAAAGGAGAGGCGAGGTGTAAAAACAACTGTTTTGTTTCACCTGAATAACTAGAACGTTTAAAGCAGATGAGTCATGGTTCATTGGTTTCATCTGTGCTAGCAGAGTTGTGTAATCAGAGGAAGGCTTTGTCGAGTCGCACGGTCTACGTTACAATATGTGTACCTGTATACAGTGTGTGGTCAGGGCCATAGCTACAAACACGGAGGTCATGAGTCCAATCTCCAATAAGTACAATAACAATAAATAAACAATAAATAAAGTGCCACTTCCAACACACAGATGGAAATTTTAACTCCCTATTTCCTTTTTCTTTTTCTCTTCAATGTGCGGCAGCCATTGAGGGTTGGAACGAATACATTTTAAATTTAGTAGCTGCCAATGCAACCAAAATTAGCATGCTTAATACAAGGGAAGAAAGAAGTGCTGGAAAATGTTTGGCTTGGTGTTATAAAAATTAGGATTACACAGCTATTTAAATGTCTTAACTTATACAATGTTTGTTCCTATTTATTACATGTCTTGAAGGCACTTCCCTTTATTGATGTTATACTGAGACTGGCAGGGTAAGGTAGAGTTCAGGTTAATGTATAAATAGAGGGATTACAGAACAAAATGAGCCAGGGACAGGTCAGAAAGGTGACATGTTCCACAGAATGAAGAAAGTTTGTTGACATCTTAATGTCCTTTAAAATAAGAAATACCGTGCTGACTAAAAAGAGGTATTTCAATGATTCAGTGAGTAACGGTGATGAATGAGGTATCACTTTTGGTTATAATAACTGGAAACACAATTATCTCCGTGCCTCATTTCCTGTCTGCAAAGATCCTGATACATGAAGGTGCAGCACTGAAAGTACAATGTCACAGAAGAGACGAACTGCTCTCTCATGCATGCGAACATCTTTATTTTGGACATTGGCTATATGCACTGACGCGATCCTTCATCGACATGAACCTTGTGTAAGGTCGGATGTGGATCAGTCCCCAAACTATTAATGATACCGATACAAAGTCTTGTTTTGAGTATCTATACTAGTGTCATTAGGATTGATGCCAGAAAAAAGTGCGTCCATCACATGTTCATGATCAGTTTTCAGTTTAAAGATGCATGCAAGCCAATTATTTAGTGGTAACTAAAATATACTATAGAGAAGGCGATATTTGAATCAGCTGAGGGAGTATAGAGATTTGGTAAGAAATGATCCAATGAATATAAATGTGAATTAAACGTTGAATAAAACCACTAATGTATGAAAGATGTGGAACATTATTAAGGTCGGAGGACATGACCTCTATCTCAAGACACAACGTCAGACCTCACCGTGAACTGGTGCTCAAGAAATGAACGTGATCAAAAGTATCTGAAAAAGTACGACCGAATACAATTTAAAGCAATTTTATTGATGACAACAAATGAGTGAAAATGAACTGTAAAACATTTCCATCTATTGCAGTCATCAGAGAAGGCTGATCATCTTTTTGGGAAAGTTTTTTTTTCAGCAACAGAATCCATTTTGTCATCATAGCAACATGGATGAAGTTCATGGATTAATTGGCATACCTGTCGACGGCAGTCAAAAATGAAACAGTACAAAGACAAACTGCACACTTAATTGCCCAGATAAGTGTTGAGGTAATGTGTAAAATACTATTCAGATGAACGGGCAGAGTACAATCATTCATACATAAAATATGTACAAAGAGGTACATGAACACTCAGACACTGTTTTTCAATTGCACAGTATGATACATGGGTGTAACTGCAACAGAGGAGGAATAAAACTTGATTTAAAACGTTAAATAATGAAATAAAACGTGAACGAGGAAGCACCCAGGTTTATAAGTGATGCTTCGCTTTCTCAATCAAAATAAATAAATTATTCTGCTTTATATTTGGAGAGGCAAGAGGATGGAGATAAGCCAAAAATGACTCCGGCGTACTTGGCACCTCTAATCTGCAGTTTCAGAGCATGCAGGCTCTGTAACATGTTCAGCAGGTCCATTTTTCACGATAAAGCGAACGTACTGTTGGTGTGAGAAATCTGCATTAATAATGCAAAGCTACAACAAAAGACAAATACGAAGGTGAGCATAAGGTCATATTGGCAATGAACTGAAAAAAGCACTTAAACCGCCGTTGAATCAGTTTTAACTTCCCACCAATGAGATATGAGAGATGGTGTAACTGTACGTCTGTGTACGTCGTAGAAGTTCATATGCAATCGCTGTATTTCCAAAATATTCCATCCATGATACCGAATGTTTGAGCAGAACAAGTCGGTTTCAAACCACAACAGAAAACGCCGCGAGAAACCAGTGTCGTCTCTGACGTAACCGATGACCAACGGGGGCCGGTAAAAGTGTGCAGGAAAAAAAGTGCATCATATTTTGTCAAATACTGAGAAATAGCTGAACATTAAAAACAACACTCTTATAATAAACATCTGAAATATCTTCTTTTTTTTTTTTTTTGCTTTTTTTTTTCTCACTAGTGCAACAACAGACTGGATCAAATAAAGAGAAACGTTATTAACCTGCAGGCAATCAAAGCTCTTTAAACATCTAATAATTTTCTTGTCACAGTAGCAGAACAGTTAAGAAGGCAACTTAATGATTGATGCTCGAACACAAACATGCCAACATTATACACATCGCTCTTTTTTTTTTATAGAAATAAATAGCTGAATTATCATCTTTATCCTCTTCTTAAATAATTTCCATCTCTATATGACTCTGATGCACATTTAATATAAAGTATCTAATACACAACTGCAATTTCAACACTACTGTTATACATAATATAATTCTCTATATTTATCTTTCATTCAACTTTGGAGAGAAAATGCTTACAGAATGAAGACCTGTAAACAACTTTTTCCACTCATAATATGACCTTAATATTATATAACATCAAATGTTGGTCATTTTTTTCTTGTTTTTGTTGTTGTTGTTTTTTTTACAAACATTATGTACAGAGTAGCTGATAGCGAAGGCAGGATTGTCTAAAACTCAAAATCAACAAGTGCTTTGTGTTTTCTCTATTGTGTCAGCAAAGTTTTACACCGTTCCCGCAAACATATTTCCTTCAATGAAACCAGATAAGCGGATAATCAGTACCATTGTTGGATAATAATCATCAGTACTGGAAGAACATGAAGAAATGGACATCCACAACTGTTCTCACACATTGACCTGAAACATCATCACTACAATATGCAGCTACACAAGTCCTCATAAACATGTTTGACTATGAAGCAGGGACCAAAGTACAGCCGCTCACAGCTCTCCTCGTCAGCGAGGAGAACCCGGTATTCCCGGCAACTGTCACCAAGAGACGTGGCAATAGTTGCCGTGTGACGAATGAAGCGTACCGGATCGAATGAACAACTCGTTAGGCATCCTTGATGTGTCGTGAGGGAAGAGACGTGATGTTCTGCCCGATGTGTGAATCATTTTTTTCAGCCTGTTTCAAAGCGGTGTGCACGATTTCTTTGAATCAAAGTGATTGACAGCGTCTAACAGGGGTACTGTTATGTTAAAGGGGTACTCCAGTGATTTAGTATTGCACTTTGTTGATGTTTGGGGACTGATTTTTAAAAATGGATGCTACAGAGGCGAAAACATTCTGACTTTTGGTCCTTAGTATGGGGGTCAACTTCCAAAGATTGTGGATCTGAGACTTTTCTCCCGACTCTCTATGCTTGGTCGATGCATCTTCCCATATTGTTTCAAACTCCAAGCTTGTAATGCAGCTTAATGTGTGTTTGTAATTTCTAAGCCAAGATAAGCCTGATAACATTATGGAGGTTATTTTCTCAGGCTGCGTGGTGCTTCTTATGAATTACATATTAATCCGAACGTGTAAAATAGTTGGAACCCCCTCAGAGTATTGCTACTTATACTATGTGAGAATTTCTGCAGCGCATCCTGAACTCAATTGTAGCCATGAATTGCACAAATTCAGATTATTTAAAAAGGTGATACTGTGTCACATCAGCTGGTCTCGTTGTAAGTGCTTGAAAAAAAACAGCAGAGGGAGCCAGAGGACGTCAGCTGAAACATTAAATAAGGATCGTTCAGGGCCTCAGGCGGGACGAGCACGACTAATAGGAATGGCACTGGTTAGTATGGTAAAGTATGAAACCCACATGATATATAAACACTTTAACACCTGTATACAGCCGGAGACCATGTTCCATATGAAACACAACACCTTTATGATCAGTAAGAGCTGTTTCCAATAATGTATTTGCGTGGTCCCTCTTCCCTCGGTAATGGCACATTGGAGAACACGCTCACTGGAATGAGGACAAACACGGTTACAAATGGCACCATTTTCTTTTCTTTCTTTCTTTTTTTGATAGAGATAAAATGTGTGATGGATCCGTCTGTGGATAATACAACCGTTGAAAACACCGGGTCCAGGTTTGTTCGTACGAGGAAGCAGAGGATGAAAAGAGGCTAAATGCATCGCTGCCATGCAGTGGCTAGAAGACTGTCAAGGATTGGTGTGTTACAGGGAGTGCTGTCCTTGCTCTGTCCACTGTGCCCGGAGCTGTTGCAGCATGTAAGGAAGCAGTAAGTGTTGTAATTTGTTGCCAGTCGTCCCACTTCAGCACACAGCGGTAACGGGACAGACAGGATGAAAACCATTTATTCAATCCTCGGCTTTATCAAGCTCCCGTCTCAGGACTCTTAACCTTGTACTTCTGTGGAAAGTAAATACGCTTTATAATGTGCTCCTGCCCACGAGATGTTAGTGCTGAAGGTAGTCTCAAGTCTGTGTCAAGCATTTATGTGATCGCAGACAGGTAAATACAGCGCTGTCACCTGGCTCCAGCCGTTTAAAAAAAAAAAGAGATCTGGCTCTGTGCAACGACACGATCCATTTTTATGGTGAAAGCAAAATATGACTGAGAAAGAGGAATCTGACAGTTTTGTTATGGATATTTGAGTCTGTTAAGTTTAAGACAGGCCCTTCACGTGATATATATAGTGCTATTATTAGTTCAAATAAGCCTCCTGACTGGTTTTCAGTCACAACCAGCATAAAGGAGATAACGATTTCTCCTTACTGGAATAGCAAATGAGTTTTTTTTTCTGTTTGAAGGTTGTACTTGAGGATTATGCACATCGAGCCTTGGCCGTGGTTCATCATTGCGTTCCTCTCTTGATTCTGTCGGTGCTGCAGACGTATTCAACTCCACAGAGTGGGCTCAAAACAGCTGGGTCTTTTTTTATTTTATTTTTTTTTTCTTTCCCCCTCTTTGATTGACTGGAGCCAAAATGGCTTCTCTCCAAGACTCTAAAGAATCTGCACAAAAGATGTTAGCAGAGACTGTCTGCTTTCACGTGGAGGATCTTGGAGAAGCCAGGTCTCTTCTTCAGAGCCTGAAACAAAAAGGCAAGGGAAGGGATGTGAGGATCTCATTTTCTCAAAGGCAATCTCTATGATTTCATACGAAATATCTGGCAGTCAAAATTCTCCATTACCCCGTTATCTTCAAGGCTTATATATATGCTTACATTTGCAGTATGTGTGTACATTGACTGCTGTATGACACAAAGCTATAAAAACACTGAGGTGCAGCAGGTTAAAGATGACTGTCTTGCTTCATAAGCTTCGCCTCTACAGAGCTCGCTTGGAAAAAAAAACGGATGATTAAACACGAGAGGAGAACTTTGGCTGCCTTCTCACAGCAAACTTAAAGAGGGAGGGATAAAAATAAATCATAGGCTGTTTGCCGCGTTTGGAGAGGTTACCTAACTGCTGTGAGCAACCCCACCATCTTGAGAGTAATATCCGAAGACGAACACACTGTAAAAATGACTCATAAAAACAAAACATAAATAAAAAAACCTGGGGATTTCGCAGCTTTTCAAATCTCTGTTTGTGTGTGTGGTCAGCTATAACAATAACCCGAGCCTCTCACAGCAAAGCCTCTGCTCGAGTGAGTTAGCACACCAGCGCATCCACAACCAGCCATCACTGGGATTTCTAAGCTTGAGTCACGGTTTAAACCGTGTGTAGCTGCGATAAAAATAAATGCGTTTATCCTCTGAACGACTATTAGCCAGGCTGTTAGTCATGTGCATAACAGTGGTGCAAAACTTCAAGGACATGCTGGCCCCAAAAAAAGAAATTCACAGGAGAGAGTTTAACAGAAAGTAGAGCTTGTTATCCATTACCTTCATAAAGTTAACACTGCAGTTATACATTAGAATAATAAGTGTGTGGTGAAATGTGAAATATTATTTGTTAATTTGCTCTCTTTTCTGTGGGTTGTGTTATTCGTTTCAGAAGCTGGCAAGTCAAACTAAAGGTGAAGGTGTAAGACGCAGAGGTGCTGTTACCTGCAGCTTGTTCACCATCTCGTCAAACAACTTTCTAGCTTCAGGGCTGTTGGGGTCCTCAAAGTAGTCTTCTATGCCGATCTGAACCACGATGGACTTCAGGTTGCGGCAAACACCTGCAGCAGACGTAGGATTTGCACACACATTTGTAGTTTTTATTCACTTTTACCGACAGTTATGCCTTTTGGTAGCCTACCCTGCTTGGTTTTAAATGAGCATGCCTCTTGTAATGAGTGCAGCATTATTCAAACTCACTGTTAAAGTGGAGCAGGGCTTTGGGGGTGACCGGTGTGGAGGTAAGCACCAGCATCTCCAGACCTTTCAAGCCCTCTCTGCAAACCTCTGCTGCCACCTCCTGGTTGATCTCGCTCACATGGTCCAGCTCCAGCACCTGCAGGCGCATGCAGTTCCTCGCTGGGGTTGAAGGGGAGGTGAATGGATGGATAGTAGATGGAAAGTGTCAAGATAACAGCTGTGCCTAAAGGCTTGTTAAGGGTCTCAACAAATAGTGCTTAAAATGTACATTATTATCAAGAATATATGAATAATTTACTTAAAACACTGGTTAAATGCAGTGTCTGTGCTGTGCTGTCCTAGTTTACCATCTTTCTATTTCTGCCTATGTGACTGTCAGGAATAAAAATGCAGTGTGACGGCGTTTGAACACTTCATAAATATCATGAACAATGCATTTCCATGCTGTAGCTAAGAGCTGTTTCATAAGCAATATATTTACCTAGAGACGCCAGCCCCTGAATGCCACATCCAGCCCCACCCACGCCGAGAGCACGGAGGTGTGGCCAACATCTTCCAATCGTCTGTAGGCATCGGTTACTGAAACGAGCAGGTTGTTGGCTAAAAGAGACAAAATATAGTCCATTATCATTTATTTAACAACACACAGCATTGATACTGAATATATAGATCGAATATTTGGCATTATTTAGAGGTGCAACATACCATGGGTGTAGTGGCGCCACCTGTAGGGAGATGATGTCTCTACAACCTGCCCCGAGGGCCCAGATCACCTCCTGGCCAACTGGATCTGTGGCACTCCTGGAACACAACAAGTGTGCGCACAGTTTATATTCCATACATGTGACACTATGTCTATGGAGTATACAACTGAGTGAAGTATGTCCAAGTATTGACTTATTAAAGCTAAGTCTCTGTGGAAAGCGACATATGGGACTTGTGGGTACCTGTAGGTTACAGCCTGCAGAGCTCGGCAGTAGCAGCTGGCCAGCCAGAGGGAACGATCAGTCAGCAGGTTGGGGCAGTGTGAAATCTTCAATATCAGCAGGTTACTTCCTGTGGCCTTTAACAACGCCTCCAGTCCTTCCTCCAGACAGCCACTTAAATGGAAATGTAATGGAAGGTCAACACAAAAATGAAAGACAGACAGACAGAGAGCAGCGGAAGTGAGTCGCCCGTCCTTCGCTGCAGCACTTCTACCATTTCTAGCACAAAACAAAAAAAGAAATCCTGTGACGTTTGTATCAATATATACAGGAAGCAGCTGAAAAGATCCAGACCACGCATATTAAACATCGACTTGTCTTCTTTAAAGGAAGAGAAAACCGAGATTCTGCGTGTTGATCAGAATCAAACAGCACAACAAAGTCAGAATTCAATCACTAATCGCTTCCTCTCGTCGATCACTGTTTGAGGAATCACATCACAAATGACCGGTGCTTGTGTCTCACCGTGTGCTTTTCAGGTAGTCCTCCTTGGTTTCTTTCTTCCCCCGCTGTCTTGGTTTGAGGTTTTGCAGGATGAGCGAGTGCGTCTGAGTGCACCACTGAGACAATATGCTCAGGAACTGCAGGACAAACATGAAGATCAGCGACAGATCTTTAAATATGCACGACAATACAGCTTAAAATCAACACATGCACACAAGGATCTAAATGTTCACTACTACGCACCTTGGAAGAAATGCGAGCGTTCTCGAGCAGCACTCTGGTCCACACAGCTGGGTGACGGGCCACAAACTTCCAGTCACGGCAGACCTCTGCAGCTCTCAGCAGGGTTTTAGTATCCAGGTAGGTGAAGATGCAGAAGAGGGCTGCACGCATCTTCAGGATCTCTGGACTGATCACCTCGTTGGATTTGGACGGGCTCTTTTCATGGCGGCATGGCTTGTAGACCCCGTCAGACCGACCTGTGGGAAGAAAATACACTCAGTTCATTTAGGTCTGATGTTTGATTCCAGCTACAGTTATAAACTGCTTCTACCATCTCAGGACTAACTTCATTCGTCACCCATGCTTTCATTTCTACTGCAGCATCTAACTGGCATAAAGCAGAAAACAACAAATTGTGCAGAGTGCCCAGAAGCCACTCAGCCGTGACACTCTTGACAAAACTAAGAGAAGGGAACATACTGTACTACTCATCTTAAAATGTCCCAACCCTGAATGCTTGTATGTTTTATAATTGATTTTTAAGATCCTACTTAATTTGAGCACTTCAAGGCCCCCAGATTATATCTCTTAGTTGCTTTCTGCTATCAACCTGCAAGTCTGAGGTCCTTGAGCATAAACTAATGGGGGCTAGATCTGAGTAGATTTATAAGTCTATATTTGGTATTCTGCCTCTGCTTCTTCCTGATTTTGTTCTTGCTGTTTCACTTATGTTTTATATTAATCGTTAATAGTTTTATGTTTGCTTTCTGTGAAGCAATTTGCGACTGCTACATAAATAAACATAAAAAATCAATGGCCTTTATTCTACTGCTGTTGCTGTAGAGCAGATTTCCAAATAACAAATACCAGTAAATGCCACTTAAACGATGTTAAAACTCTGTCACATGGTGGCGCCAACCTTCAACAAGACACAAAATGATATTACATAATTTTTTTTTTCTTCTTCTTCTTTCCATCTTTTTATCCTCTGTCTTGCTGATACCGTGTGTCCAAGCCCGTCTTGTTCCTCCCAGCAAGATTGCTCCTACATGACTCATTTCATCTTTGGCCTTGGAAGGCGTCTGCTCGAAGCCATCAGGGCTATGAACCATTACTTACACTTTCTCTTCCTCTTTCTTTCTTTTCTTCTCTCTTTCACACACACACACACACACACCACCTACGCTCAAGACTGCCAAATGAACTAAAAAAGCCACGCTGTGTGTTACATGCTGAGAAAGAACTGTGTGCTTGTAGATACATACCATCTGATAAAACCTGGCAGAGACTCTCCCAATAAGGAGAACTACGTCAGAGAAGAGGAATGCCAGTAACATGTTGAGCGTTACGTGAGAAAAATCTTTGAGTTAAGGGGCCTGTAATCGCTGTTTGTATGAATTTGTCATAGGGCTCTGGCCCAGTTTTGCTCCTTCCTCTGACCGCCTCGGTCCACCTGGTATTTAAAAGAAACCCAACAGCAGGTGGAGAAAAATGGAGGGCAGCAGCAGCAGCAGCAGCAGCAGCAGCAGCAGCAGCAGTGAGTTTAAGGATCTTGGCAGGGTAGGAAGTTAACAGAGAGATGTACAATCTGTGGTGGAGTTGAAGAAATGTGCGGGCATGATTGGCGGTCGGATTTGGCTCAGGCGTGGAAAGCAAAGAGACGAGGAACGGAGATGATACAACAGAGCTTTTACAAATACAAACATGTTCAACTTCTACCAAATAGACAGTCACACACACACAGAGTATAGCAACAACAGCACTGTATGACTTGGTTCACTCGTCATCTATAACAGACATACCGAGGGAGAACTAAACAGTGTAAACACCTCGTGAAAAAGGACAAATCACAATCAAAATCACTGCAACTAGGACGGATGATATCAGGTTTCACTCCCTCCATGACTCAGTTCTCCCTTCATCCCTCATACAGTACATCATCTTCATCCACAATATGCAGTAAACCTGTGTAAATGTATATCCATGCTGGTGCGGTCTTTGTCAGTGAATAAGATTTGGCACACGTATAACTCCCTGCTGACCTTACATGACTTTACGCCGCTTTCAAATCTTAGTTAAACATCTGGTGTTGATTTTATTTTTGTACAGATATTTTGGGATTATTTTTGAACCTTTATTGTATAGGTAACAGCTGAAGAGTGATGGGAAATTCAAGGGAGAGAGAGAGAGAGACGGATGATGTGCAGCAAATAGCCACAGGTTGGAAGTGAACCCTGGGCGCGCTGCAGCCAGGACTGCTCGACCTGAGCACCCTGCCTGTACAGCAGCACTTTTGTTTGTATTTTATCTTGATTTCTATTTAGTTTTGTTGTAGTTAAGTCAATTTTATTAATCAGATATTGTTCTAATGCATTACTTTGGATGATGTAGCACTTTGAAGTTTGAAGATGATACTAATAAACTTATGCCGTCGACATAAAAACAAAATTCAAATTATAATGTACATGCATATGTCACATGTCATTATGTTTTACTCTTTCATATACTGCACTTTGATTGCAACGTAGTCACTTATAAACTGCATCTAGTGAAATACTGTTCAAATTATGATTCAATTATTCAAATGTATTCTCTTTCCTGTTATTGTCTCTGCATTGTTCGACATATGAAATCATTTTTCAGCTTTTAGATTGATGATATGCGCGGTATGATTCTGGCCTCTTTAGCAGCCTGTTATTTGTCTCATAATGCTTTTAAAAGTCTGCTTTGACCTTCTTTATAGCTGACGCGGTGCTTTATAGTCGCATTTCAACTCGTCAAGTCAAGTTCAATCGTAGAAGCCAAAATCAGTTTGTCTCAGAGGGCTGTAAAGAAGAGAACACCCTCCACCCTGAGACAGATGATTTGTATAAGGAAAATCTCCAAACACATTCATGGCAGTGTTTGTGATTGTGATTCAATGACGTCAGAGTCTAAGTCATTTTTCATGAAGTGTTTACATTGTTGTGGCTGTACGCTACAGCAGATACGTGGCCTCTTTCCTCTATGTTTACCATACTTGCTCACAGCTGATCCACACTTAGTGAAACGCACCAGGGTCAGTGATACAGCTCCAGCGTTATTACAGCGACTGCAACTCAACCTGACCTAGATCCACATCAGTCACTGCTCTCATGGGACTCATTTTAGGCCCTTTATTCTGTGAATCCTGGCTCCCATGCGTCTGAGCTGCTGGCTGGATTTTAGATTGGAGAGAGTGTGTGACATTTCTAAGAATAACGGCTCTTGAGCAAATTCCCAGACAGACAGTTACCTGCGTTAGGGCGATATCCTGCCCTGCTGTGGTGAGGATAGGGAGCGGCAGACTGCTGGACTTCAGCCACAGCTCTCCTCTCTTGTTCCCACATCTCCACCTCAGACTCGGTGGTCCGGGAGCCCACGTCTGACACGTCACCTTCCTCGCCTTCAGTGCTGTTCCTGTAAGGTCGCCGCTGCCAGTTCTGGATAGCCTGTTTACGCAGGCCCCAGTTTCTTGATCCACCGCCGCCACATCCAGGGGAGCGCTCGTAGCCCGCCTCACCCAGCCGGCACTGCATGTGATAGTACTGAGCCTCGGGACACTCCTCCATGGGATGCATCTCCACGCTGTCACTGTCGTAACCTCCAGAGCCCTGTGAGACGGACTTGATCCTCCCCGATGCTCTGCAGAAAAAGAGAAGAAAGTGTACTATGAATGATGATTGGCCATCATCATCATTAGATCCAGTACCATGCCACACTGTATTGAACTCAAAAGCATCAACAGCAGAGGGTTAGATGAGAAGATTCCTACCACAGGGACAGGGAGAGACTCAAAAACTTAAAATGAGTTACGTAACTACTGGCTACTACCAATGACCAGCAACTACCAGAGACTCCAGGAAGTTACTATACCCGGCCAAGAAATAGTCCCTCTTTGGTGAAACCACAACCTGTCATTTTAAAATTTGTTTTCTTTATTCCCTGTCTCTGTGTTTTATTTTGTAATTGCTGTAATTGCTCTCTACTTCTGCTTTTGTTGCGTTTCCCACAAGTTTTTGCTCGTTTAGCCCTGATTACTTTTCAGTTTTTGTCTCGTTATCCTGCCTTGACTTGTATATTTGTCTGTGAACTTCTTGGTTTCAGTGCCAGTTCTGGTGTCCACCCCTGTGTTTTGTCTTTGTGCTTTTCTGGACCTTGCAAACTCTCTAAGCTTTGTGTTATTAAATTATTTTTGGACTGCACAACCTCTCTTTCCTGAAAGTTGCTTGGATAACCGTGACACTCAGTTTATAACAGATTAAACAATATAGAAACATGGAAATGTATTATTTAGTGAGCTTTAAAGATAAGTCAAGTTTAGTTGGATAGCACCTTTCAATAACAAGACAATGAATGTGCTTTACATGAGCCATTAAAAGCAATAAAACGAGCTATAAAAGAAGCATGAGATAATATATCACATGGATTTTAGACAAGTGAAAGAAAATAAAAGAGAAAATAACAGATTATTTAATAAATTGCAGCAGCAAACACAAAAAAAGTCTTTTACTGTGATTTAAAAGAACTGAGAGTCGAAGCAAACCTCAAGTTTTCTGGGAGTTTTTCCAAATATGTGTTGCATGAAAACTGGAGACAGAGTCGGGGCGAGTTGTTTCCATTCCTAACTATAAAATAAGATAACCTGTCTGATGCAGCTTCACAGTTAATAAAGAGATAAGAGAGTGGTATTAATCATCTCGTTTGAGCCTGGGAAAGAAACCGAATAAACACTTTTAACAAAAAAGTTCAACTTTAATGTGTTCGTGATGCAACATCAGCTCTGCTCTGAACAAACACAACATCACAATCAAGCCTGAAGTGGGTGTTTGAAGAGCTCTTGTGTCTATTGGCAGAATATTTAATTTAGAAAACATTTTGCAGCCTCATGAAGAGCAGTTTGATCATCGCCATCAATGCCTCTCACACGCTTTTTCACTTTATACCGTTTCATTTACACAACATTCATCAATAGACAGACAGTCAGGTATTTGTATTTTATCATTTTGATTCTTTGGAGTTAAATGCTATTTAATCAAACATAAAGATATAAAACGTTCCTCTGCTGTCCGCCCTAACCTGAGTAATTTAGAGCAGCTGATCGGATCTTGTTTTTTCCATTTATGCAATATTATCAAATTAGTTTCAACTGCTGAGCTAGAGATGATTGAGCACTGAGACTTTATCTCCTCTCCTCTCATCACTCTGTCTGCTCTTGATCGTCTGCAGACAGTCCAGAATGCTGCTGCACGAGTCTTCACTAGGTCAAATGGGATTATCCCCTCATCTTACTGCTGCATGTAGGATACAGTTTACACATACAGAGCGCTGCACGGCCGTACTCATTGGCTCGCCTCCTCAGGTCGGATATACTAATTTGCTGTCTGTCCCACACTTCCACCTTAAGACCCCGTGGTGATCGAGCAGTGAACCTTTGGACTGCTCCGCCTGCATCCTTACAGTCTGCTGCTTCTGTGGACTCTCTTAAAGGGCAGCTAAAGACATACCTGTTTAGACAGGCGTTTGGGTAACCTGTACGCACCAGGTCACCTCATGAATTTCTATTGTTCTATTGTTATTGACCTTTTGTTATACACTGTATGTTGCCCTTGTAAAGCGCTCTGCGACTTTGTGCTACACAAATTTTATTTCTCGCTTACATTTTCAGCACAGTAAGTAACATCCCTAAAGGTCCACTGAAGTAAACAGCAGTATTGGTATTTAATTTGACAGTAATGGATGCACTTCTGAAGCCAAATGAGCCACAAATATGCACCGAATGACTGACGAGGAACAGCTGCACTTCAGTGGATTTACAGGAGAACGAGGGCAGCTTTTGTACATACATACAGCTACAGTACTTAAAATAACCTCCCAACCAATACATCTAATGAGCGGGTTACAAATATCAGCCTCCTCAAAAAGTAGGACGTTTTTCTTTCGTTTCTCTCTTCATTTCTTCCTTCTCAGTACTCCCTCCTTCTTTCTCGCAGCATAATATGACGAGTGGAAGCATCCGCATGCATCATTTTGAGGAATAAAGAGGAAAGCGTATCGCGGATGATACAGCGGGTACCACTTATCGGTTAGAGGGGAGGATGTACAGACGAGGAGATGAATGTTGTGCCACATATATGAACCGAAACCAAAACAGTGCTGCGTGTTTACAGTCGGAAGAATCCAAATCGGGTCAATGACAGAACCGTGATTTATTACAGTCACACAAAAAAAATGTTTTGACAACATTAAAATCAATAATAAAGACATAATATGCAAGACGTAATGATGTGAATCGATCCCAATCATGACGAGCTCATAATTAGCGATTGCTGATTAATGATTTCCAAAGTGTGTATGCAGATTAGAAAGTAGCATCACAGAGCAAATATATAAAGCGACTTAGTCGTCATCAGAGGAAGAAAACACACTCCCTCCTGTGGCTGCTTGTGTTACTTTACACTTTAAGAATTAAAATTTTACCTCCTCGTATAACTTTGAAAGAAAGCATTGAGTAGAAGCACAGGACCTGTAAAATCCTGATATTTTGATATAATGGATGTATCAAAACATTTCATATAACATATCACATATAAATTATATACAAAGTATAGATATTATGTAAAGTAAATGATGTTTAAAGGGATATAAAATGTAAAAAAAAGAGCCAACACACATTGGCTAATGATTGATGCGTGAATATCTGGTGACGTCAGTGTCAATAAATCACTGAAACTCTTGCACATTTGACACATTTACTATCTGATGATCCCTGATGAAGAGATATTAATAACCACAAGATGGATGGCGTGTGTTGTTGTCGGGGTCACCGTGTGTTCGTGTGTCATTTCATTGATGATTCAATGGGGAAGGCCTGACAGGGTTCTGTGTGACGTCAGGTTAGGAGACACATTCACATACCAACTGGGAATGACAGTTGTGCTTGTCAGAGAATTATGCCACAGCCATGTGTCGAAAAATCTCCAGCAGGGACCAGAAATACTTCAGTCACACCTCACGCAGAGAGACGTCCAACCTGCAACTTCACCGCTTCTGCTGAACGAGACTCCATCACACGTCACACGGCTCAGTACTGTGCTACATGGTCATGTTGTAATGAGGATGTCTAAGTGTCAAACAACATTGAAAAGGAGGAGACACTGTATTCTCGATGTTGAACAAACTACATGCAGTAAATCCGTTTTGTCTAAGCTGTAGGGCTGCGACCAAGCGGCACATTCATGGCTATGAAAAGCCAAAAACTGCAGTTCCTCAAACGTCCACTTGAGGCTGGCTACAGGACGAGTTAATCTCCATAAGCCTCTATGTTAAAATGTCAAACTTCATGTCAAACATGTTTACAGCCTGGTACAAAAAGAAGTTTTGGTCTCTATGGCTAACTTTCCGGTTCATGACAACTGTACTGAGGGTGAATTTTTACAGAACGCACATGTTCAAATTATCCATTTTTCGAAATTATAGCCAGGAGATGGTGGCGGTCAGAGCCACCACACTTCACAACCCTGTGGGTGATATCACAGATGCGATGTCCATGTTTTATACTGTCAGTGGCTGCAACTAATTATTTTTTGCTTGTTTTGTCTACAGTCTAAAAATATATATATTCAATTTGCAACCATAACAAAGTGGGAAAAGCAGCAAAGCATCATATTTGAGGCTGTAACCTGCAAATGTTTGTTAATTTTGCTTGATAAATTATTTATTAAATCATTATCAATTATGAAAATAGTTCAACAACTAGTAGATTAATCTAGTATAATCTTATCTAGTGTATGTATCAGAAACCTCTTCTATAATGTGACTCTACTCTTTAACTACAGTATAATCTTTGGATGTTTATTTCTGAACTGATGTGGGAAAGACATAATAAGAAAACAGGTTGTAACCATGAGACCTCCACTGTTTTTAACCACTTTAACCAACTGCCCAAAGGACAACACAGTGCATCGTGGCTAAAAGCTTTGGGGCTCCACAGGTTCTTTTATATTTCCTCATCACTGACAGATTGTGTTATACTACCTCAGCTCTCACAAGGTAAGAAAAATGAGGTGCACCAAATTCATCTGACAGCAAAGAGCCACAAAAGCTCCGGCTGGACCAGAACAACAGACAGACATAAAGTCTTCCCAAACGAAATAAAATGATTCCTAATTAAACCACAAGTATTATGGCAATTAAAAGCTCATAATCCTTTCTTTACTTCCGGATGATTAAGTGTACCGTATCACGATGAACCTCCTTATGGTTCAGTGGTGGTTTACATTTACATTTCAGGAGGTGTGAAATCATCTGTAAATGTGGAACAGGAGCAGCTGACTTACCCCGTGCTGGGGGAGGAACGCCGCTCTGATACTTGGTACATGCCTCTTGTGCTCCCAGAGAGGCTGGAGTTTCTCTGCAGAGACACAAACATGCAGACAGGAGGGAAACAAAGAGAAGTGTGATTAGTAAAAATTATTTATGTCTAATTAGACATGCCCTTGGCTCAAATGTTTAAGACTTGTCTGTAAAGGGTGGACGCAACATTAAAGATATGTTCTGTATCGTTTGATACAGATCACAGTTATTGTGATCATTTTCCAGAGGGTGGCAGAGGAACTGGCCTTATGGTGGCACTACAAGACAGCTCAGGGGGAAGAGGAATTTCCACAGCAAATTGCATGGAAATCCAGCGAGTGTTTAAAATACAATATCAAATGTCGTTCATCACTGACACTTTGTGCTTGTGCTGGACTGATATTATTAGAAATCAGCATTTGGGAGCACAAACAGCAAATTTTTTAAGAAAAGATTGTTGTGTCTAAAATTAACATTTGTACAAAAGGTGGCAGGACTGTGTCAAATGGAATTCACTCTATAGTGAAAGAAAACACTCAAGAAATAATAATTTTTTCATTGTCATGTGTATTTTTTGTGAAATGAGTGATAAGTTTCGCCTGATAGTGATACTACAGAAGGTCAGTGTGGTGACCCTGAAAGATCAACCGCTGCAACTTAAGAAAATGCACGCAAACAGACAAAACTCAAGGAAATCATCGTCAAACCAGTTTGTGAACAGATGCAAAGCATTGCGAGAACATGCTGCAAAGTAACACAGACAAACAGGGCTGCAACTCAATTCATCTGCTCATTCATCTGCTCATTTTCTCCAATAATGAATTAGTTGTTTGGCTATAAAATGTCAAAAATGGTGAAAATTGTTTTCCAAAGCTTCAGGTGACGTCCACAAACGTTTTCTTTTGTCAACAAAGTAAACATATTCAGTTTAGAGCACAATGGAAACCTGAAAATATTCACATTTGAGAAGCTGAAATGAGAGAATTTGGACATTTTCTTTCTTTGAAAATGAACAACTAATCCATTAATCGACTAATAGCTGCAGCTCTAACAGACCAGAACAATGGAAACTTTCCAGGGGATGCTTAAAAAGTGGTGAACACACCCAGACACTGGGAAAACACCAACAAAAACCATTTTACATTTTAATCCATTTTCCAAAATCTCTTACGGATAGCTGACTTCACATGTGGTCTGCGTTACTTGCAGTGTCTCTGTGTTCGATTGTGATTTCTCACATTGCAGAATGTTTTCTAAATGCCGTGCATGTGTTGTCAAATTGGTGAAGCTGTTGTTTTCATTTGCTCGAGTTTTTTTTTTTGCCTTTTTGCATGCGTTTATTTCTAAGCTGCAGAGCGTTGAGCTCTCAGGGCCACCGTAGGTCAGAGAGGGTGACCAAAATCTTTGGGAATCATCCACAGGGGATCATTAATATTCATGACAAACTTCCTGGCAATCTGGCCAGTAGTAGTCAAGATATGTTGCTCTTGACCAAAGCGTTTGATTGACCAATCAACCGACATTTCCAACTCGTAATCCCTCCCTCCAGCAACACACAAACCCTTTTGCATCGTCCCTACTCTACCCTACTAAAGATTCGGTTGTAGCTCTGAAAGCAGGTGAGTATTTAGCTGTGGGTGTGCAGCCCGACTCTCGCTCTCTCTCTATTTGCCTGAGAGCGAAATCCTCCTAGTCACTCTTTCATACAACCACTCAAAGCTGCCTGTGCATTGAAGTATGCTGTGTGTAGTGTTTGCACACATGTGTGTGTGTGTGTGTGTGTGTGTGTATCTATGCGTGTGTGTGTGTGAAGTAGTGCCAGGTGGAACTCTGTGTACCAGACTGGCGACGTGCCACAGAGGGAAAATGTGCACAAACACAGACACTGTCCCTCTCTCTCTTTCTTTTTCCTCTGCTTCTACTCACACAGCTTGACTCTGGCCTCATGCCAGTAAAAATGGAGGAAACAAAAAAATAATAATACAACATCCATGGCTGTCTTTCTTGGCCAGCATGCAGTGAGGGCAGAACAAGCACAAATCTCCGGATGGAGCAAAATGCATTCATCAAAAAGCTAAAACTCCAATCTGGTGACCTAAAGTCTGCACTTAAACACAAGGTGTGACAATTTATGAAACACTACGACTGAATTGAAGCTTCAGTGTCCACTTCCTTAGATTTAACTAGAGAAATAGAGCAGAAAACAAGTCATCCATCCGTCCTCTCGCTGTCAGTCCTAAAATACCTCTGTGGCTCTAAATCCTGTCTCCTAGGAGATGAGGGCGACCTCGCTGATGCCGTGACAGAGGGATGGAGAGCGAGGTCGTGACGTGAGGGTGTGTGTGTGTGTGTGTGGTTGGAAGGGTGACATCTCTGGGCTTCCCTTGACAGTGTAACAAGGTGCCAACCAGTCTGTGATTCCACACTTGTACTTGTCACGTTGATTATTCACAGTCGTACAACGTGCAAGCGTGAAACTGACTGATGTTTAAATCCACAGAGAGGAACGTCTAAATTTAGGGCGGCGGCGTTTCAGGTCAATCACAAGTCAAATGGTTTTATAATTTAGCTTAAAGAAGCAAGAGAGCAAACTTTATCAAGCTTTACAAGAGAAGGCATCACATTATTTTCTGCAACTGAGTCGAGGATGTCAAAAATATCTTTGCGCTCGGTGATCTGAGGAGAAGATTTTTTATTTTTTTTTACAGAGAATCTCTGTTCTCTCTTTTCATAATGAGCGAAAACAGCGAGTTTCTCTCGGGCAGATCTGTGCCACGTTACATCTAATTCAAAATCATGTTGGAACCTTCCACCAAGAGGAAGAACTGGTTTCCATGGCAGCACACAGATTTATGCAACGAAACAGGTCGCCTCTTTTTTTTTTTCTTCTTTTTTTTTCTCCCTTCCAAAAGGTGTTGGGTAATAATTTCAATAAGTGACATTTTTTAAGAACAGAACTGCTTTTTACATTTTTATCATCGTGTAATGGGACAAAGCAGAGGAGGAGAGGAGGAGAGGGGGGCACAATGGAAGCTGCAGAGAGCCCGCAGACAAAGAGCTGATCTCCAGTTTCCGGAGCACGAGGCTGCTTTTTATGCGAATACACTCTGTGGTTGGGATGTCGCCCGCTGCAGAGCTTCACTGTTTCCTCTGTTTTGATGCTGAATGCAAAGCAGACGAGGATCAAGCCTCTAGTTTCACTTTGTCCTAACTTTATGTTCCAGTGATGGGTGAGCATCACTTGATTGCCAAACAAAATGCTGTAGATACATACGCCATATGGCCAAAAGTAGACACCCAGTCTGTGGCTGTTTCCAGAGTTCGCCTGTTTAGTTCTAATTAAAGGAAACCTTACATGTAACGTGACAATAAGTGTACTTCTAACTTTGTCTCTGTTTAAACATGACACAGTTCTTATGCACAAAGCCAGGTCCATGAAGAAATAAGTTTCTAAATTTGGCCCGCACAAAGCTCTGACCCCACCAACACCTTTGGGACTTAACAGAAAATGCAAGCCAGAAAAACATCAGTGCACCAAGATCACTAAAGTGTTTGTGGCTGCAGCCAGGTCCCAAAATCTTACACCTCCTCAGATGAGTACAAGATGTTACAGTAGCATATAAATGCTCAGCAAAGAGATGTTTAACATCACATATAAAGCTGTCATGTTTGGATGTCCACACACTTTTGGCCAGGCAGGCTTAAATCAGACAGTTTATCAAACTTTGCAAACTGAGAAAAATTAAAAAATGTAACACTGGACATGTGAAGAAGTAAAACACTTGAGTATCACTCAGCATCAGGGACATAAACTAAACCTAAATGCTTCTAAAAACACATTGAAGCACACATTTCACATCCATTCCTTCAGGTTATAAAAAAACATCTGTGTGAGGTCGGATTAAAAACATGCCAATACCAGTCAACAAGAAGGTAATGACTGACTGATTCCCGGAACAGGAGGCACAACAAATGAGCTAAATCACTTTAAAGACATGGAGCACACGCTCACAACACATTTACATAAACACTCCTGGGGTCTGTTTCACAAAGCAGGTTCAACAAACTCTGAGTCAAATCCTGAACTCTGAGTTGATCTACTCTGAGATAGGAAACTCTGAGTTTTCGGTTTCACAACAGCTGATTTGAGTTGGTTTAATCAACTCAGAGTAGTTTAACCTGGAGTTAAACTTGAGCTCCACAGACATATAAAGCCAGCATCAATGGAGCCCAGATTTGATGATTGAACATGGAAACTGACAGAAAGAGGGCAGCATTTTTCACCCCAATAGAATTGGAAATATTAATGACTGCATATGGAGAATATGAGCATGTCTTTAGAAAGAAGTGCAACACTGCAGCGGCTGCTAAAGAGAGGGAGAGGGCATGGGAGAGCATTGCTGCTCGGGTCAATGCGTAAGTTTAAATGTAATATTTTGCAATCACAATAACTATTGAAGGGCAAATTGCATGAATGGAGCCTATTAATTTATTTCATGTAGGTGCAATCCGGCGGGGGAGAAGCGCACTTGGCAGCCACTTAAGATGAAATATAAAAACATTGTTCAAACAGGTCAGACATCTGCATGACTTGACTCTGAACTTCTTTGATCCCTTCCATAATGCTCTTTTAACACTCAAAAATGTCTTCTTTATATTGTATTAAACAATGAAGCCTGGGGCTGGGCAGCAGCAGGAGACTCCCCTGACCTCAACTGCAGAGATTGACACAGTGAGACAGCTGTTCATGAAACTCCAGAGATTTATTGTGTGGAATTCATGTGCAACAGGTTAATTTTATGTCCTCTTTATGTATTCCCAGTTACCAGTAAAAGAAATTTATAAAATTCACCTCCTAAAAAAAATCCAGAAGACCGATAAAGAAATGCTATACCTCGACCGCCAGATTAAAAAAGCAGATTTGGAAATCCAAATACTGGAACATAAATTAAAGGTGGGTGCATGGTCACATGTCAATTATGTCAATGTTAACTATTGGAACATTAACTTAACTAGCTTTTGTATTTGTAGGAAATAAAGAAGACCAACTGAAATGTGCCTCATGTTTTTATTTGTGGTGGTGCTTTAAACTCAAAAGTGATTAGTACAAATCGTGTCTCTGACCGCTCGGCCATCCTGCATAGCTGGCAGGTGGACGGGGCCTCCACATTGGAGATTATGTGTGCAGCATCACATATGATCTTGACAGTGCAGAGAATGACAGATAAATTAAATTATGAGGAAGTGCTTAACACAGTGAAACTTCTTAGTCTACATGTACCTGCACATTAATGCTGTGAATGGACTTCCTATTCACATAATCAGCCTCATTATGTGAGGGAGCCGTGATGGGAATGTGCGTACCATCTATGCAGCCAATCACATTGGGAAATCCTAAAACAAATAAAAATAATAAAAATTACTAATTCAAGTCTGAGGTGGCAGCACAATGTCATAATACAGCCTGATATTAAAGGAATTCAACAGATCTCTACATCCTTCACCTGCGATCCTGTGGAACTCTTCCTTAATGGCCCTGACAGGTTTGTGTCCAGGGAAGACAACAAATATAGGTAAAAGTCTTTTCAGGGCGAGGCAGACTCTTCTGATGGCCCTGCATACAGTTGCCTTACTCAAGTGCTCAGCATCTCCGATGTTATACAAGAAACTGCCATTGGCAAAAAAACGCAGCGCCACACACACAATCTGCTGCGATGTGAGCGCATGACTGCGACTCGTGATGTTTGCAATGTGCGGACGGATGAGGTTGTGTATGTAAATTATAGACTGTGAAGTAACACTGTACCGCTCAAAAAGAAAATTGTCCGGGAGGGCTGAAATATCTATGCGTGGTCTGAGTACTCTCTGCCGACAGATATATAATTCCCTGCGCAGGATTGCTGCACCTTCGTCCACAGGATTGTGATCAAAAGGACACGCCATGTTCAAACGTTGCCTTCTGGAACTAGAGGACGTTCTGACAGCGCAGGAATGAGGAAATCAAATTAAGTATGTGGCTCTGAAAGTGGGCGGAGACCGAGAGAAACTCAGGGTTTCTTCAGGAAAACCTGGTCCCGACCAGGTTAGATTCACGGAGTATGTTACTATGGCAACTGAGCTCGAGGTTAAGTTACCTCACTTTGTGAAACAGGTTAGAGTTAACCCTCTCTCTCGGGTTTGACTGACCCTCCTTTGTGAAACGGAAAACTCTGAGTTTCCGTGATTCCAGGGTTAACAAACTCTGAGTTTTCAATAAACCTGCTTTGTGAAACGGACCCCTGATCCACCGTTCTACTAACAAACCTCGAGCTTGTAGATTTAATCTAAGACCTCAAATTAAACACAAACCCGTGTATCCCATTTCATTTTCATCCAATCCTCCTGAATCATCCTGTATATTGAATTTCACCTGCCGGTGTATGAATAAATTGGAAAGTCCATGACGGATACTGCTCTTGAGCTCTGTAAAGAAGAGCAGACTTGTTGTCTTGTTGGATCCTAAAGTCTATTATGGGTTTGACCTGTGGTGCTTTACAGGGAGATTACTCAATAATAATCAATACTTATTCAAAAGCTAAAAGCTGCTGTGTCAAGGAGTGTGGGGAAGCTGGAAGCAGCACTCAGAGGAGTCTTAAAGTGCGTCCTTGGGTGGTAAAACAAACTATACACACTTATGAAAGAATCGGTGTTAGGAAACAATGTTAAGTCAGCGTGATGCACAAATCAGTCGTCGGATTTATTATGACACTGTCACAAAATCAGACCTGAAACAGCTGATATGAGTTTTATGTGTGTATCTGTATCAGGCTCATTTCAGCATTGTTGTACGCTTAATGCATGCTGCAGTGTGTTCGGTGTGCGTTGACCCAACAACGCAACAGCAGACACAGGTCACGAGATCCTCACCTGGCGTCCGTTGCCCTTCGACGCCTGGAGGCTGCAGCGTCCCAGGCTGCCGTTCGGTGTGGTGCCACAGCTGCTGATGATCTGCAGCTGTTTTTCGGCGCGGTCCGCTCGGTCCAGCAGCTCCTCAATGAACTGCTGTAGCCGGACTTTGGCATTGGCTTCACGTGCCGCCGTCTCCTGAAGGAACTGGTCAATTTGGGCCACTTCCCTGAAGGCAGAGAGGAGGAACAGCAATATTAATGGTTACAGTCTTTAAACTGGGGAGTGTACTCTCTCTCTCTTATAATTTATTTATTAATTTGTCTCATCAGGGGGCAAACTGCAGATTCACTGCACCTCGTTTGAGGCAAGTATGTGCAGTTTAGATTGTTTGTGTATTAAACAAATGGTCCTTATGCGACTTTTTAAAACCTCTCGCAATCACACCAGCTGTCGCCCTGCCCTTTTTTGCATGGAGACTACACACTCCAAGGGTTGGTGACAGAGATGAATACACATATAAAAACACAAAGGAAGAGAGAGAGAGAGAGAGAGAGAGAGAAAAGAGGAGTAGAGGGTGAGAGAGCAGCTGGATATTTATACAACCTCAGGCACAGCGGGGCCAAGTTCCCGTCATTTTAGGGGACAGTGTGTTACTCAGAGGCAGAGGCAAACAAACCAGGAATTCAGACAGGGTTAGTAGTTGTCTGCAGTCTGCTCACCATACTGTTAATATCTTGCCGTTCCCTGCAGTGATTTTGTTCAGTGTCATCTGATCTAAAATGTTCAGACACGATTAGTCAGATCATATTAAGTCAATAAGTTTAAGCTTGGATTATGAATTATATAAGCAGTCCCTCATGTCCGACACCAATGGGCGGCTTCTGAATTGATGGGGACTCGCACTGACTTGGTGAATCAGCCGCAGGGAACTTTAAAAGTTAAACCAAAAATAATGAAAATGGAAAATATTATTGATCACTTATAGCTGGCACAATGAAAAAATACGTATATTAAAAGAATAATGCCACTTCTGTTCATCCTGCAAAAATGTTTTTTTTTGGCCATTTGGTGGCAGCAGAAACAAGTTGCAAACATAACACTGACATATCAACACCTTTTAAGCCGCATATTTACACATCCTGCAGTTACTGAGCAACATTGCCAACAATTTGCAGTCACCTGATCAACGTAAATCCAATATTTACTCTCTTCTAGCTCTGTTTTTGGTCTCCACCCACTCCTGAGAGAAATATCTCTCTCTTTAGCTGTTAAATGCTCCGCTATGTTCACCAGCTAGTCGCTAACTGTGTCTATCAGCCCTTTTTCGTGCTAAGTAGGTAGTGCACAGTAGGTTTTTGGAGCCTTTTTTTCACTGTGTGGTGCAGCCAAAACATCTCTATGAGAGTGATGAGAGTAAATAATGAACTGAAACTCACTACGAGGGTCTTTAAAGCAGAAGGGGAGCTGCAGATTGAGGTGAAAAATCATCATCACTCATTAAATTAGAGAGTTGATTGCAACAGTCCAAAACTTTGCATATATTAATAGCAGGAAAAGCAGCCTATCCTTGTGTTTTTGAAGCTGAACCCAGAAAATGTCTAGCGATACAGGCAAATAATCAATTATCCTTATTGTTGATCATTTTCTGTTTCAGCACTACAGTTCACAACCAGACAAACCTTTTCGTATCTGAATATTTCATCACCATCTGACCCAACATCCTGCACCCCCCCTCCCTTCCTACAAAACTTTCTTTCTCTTTTTATGCCTATTAATGCAAAAACTGTCTCCACATGGGACTTCCACAGAAGTTGCAGACATCCTCCGGGTCTTTTTTCCCTTTCCTTTATGTATCGCTGTTTGTGTCCTCATGAACAGCCTAAGCCTCTACTGCCTAAACAGCGCAGTCTGGAGAGCTTAACAAGACAATTCAGACATCTGACCTTGGCAAAGCCGAAAGGAACCATTAAAAGGTTCAGACAGACACTGCAGACAAGGAATGGGGACATAAAGTCGGTGTTCTTCCAGTTTAACTAGGTTTGCGCTCATGAGGATGGATACTTTTATGTCCAACTAATGTCAAACATGTACCATTACTAACCACAATACAACACAGAGTCCATCTCAGGGCACTAACAGTGAATTTTCTTGAAATGGGGGCATTCTGAGATAAAAATAGTTTGTCGTCTGGCACAGTTAACTTTTCTTATCCTCGGGCAAAGATTACAAAAATATGACTCCAAATTTAGTCAAGGTGTTTTGACTGTACAGGAGAAATAAAAGCACACGTGCTATCAGATCTGTGAGTAAACAATCAGTGATATCAGAAATGAAGTGGCTATAACTTCTCTTCTGTGATCAATCTGCTTTACAGTTTGTCTCCTGGTAATTGCTCATAATGTGAGATAACGTGATTTTTTATCTACTTTTTGTTTTTTAAAGAGGCCCATTACTGTGCGCTGTCTCCAGCCACAGACAACATGAAGTATGTTTTCGTCCATCTCGTCCTCATCAAAGTATAAACTCTCCTCTGGAAAAGATTTCAACCTCCAGCCCACACATTAGAAACATTGTATCAACAATCTCTCAGGGATAAACTAAAGATGCAGGCTGTGAACATTAAGATGTCATCAGCATATATTGTTGTTATGGTGAACAGCAAACACTTACATTTATACAGACAAAGAGCAACAATGATGTTCTTTAAGAGGCATTTTTCTGATGACTTGGTGATCCAAGTCCAATATTCACTTTTTCCTTTAAAGCTTTACAGCTTTGTGTTATACACATTTTTTTTTTTAGAAAGAAAAATGTTTTCAGTCCGTTTCTCTGCAGAACACAGAGAGGACTCAGGAGAATCAACACAACAGGAACACGTCGGCGTGTATCAGCATTTTCACACTGCCCGGCGCTGCCGCACTGTCACTGCTGGACTGCTGAGGGTCAAACACGTAGGACATTTCAGTAATACAGCTCTGTTTTGGTCTCTACCAACTACTTCTACACAATCTGTCACAGCAGGCGGCGGACACCCCAACAATGAGCTCGGTTCTGCTCAAGGTTTCTGCCTGTTAAAATTAAGTCTTTCCTTGCCACTGTCCCCAAGTGCTTGCTCATGGAGTGAACTGTTAAGACTCTGTAGATAATATTATAAAGAAAAAAAGGTGAAGATCGCTCTATATGGAAAGTTTCATGAGTTAACTCTTGTTATGATTTGGTGAAATACAAATAAAACGGACTTATTATCTCCTAAAAGTTCAACTGTTGGTCACTAACTTTGTCTGTCTGCTGTTTCGTGTTTTGTGTACAGCTTCATCACTTGCCTGCTGCATCTGGAAGTGGCTGCTGACAAGAACAGTGAGGCCGAACCAAAACAGTGAAGTTAAATGAAGGGTGACTGCAGAGTTGAGTCATATTCCTCCAAAGGGTTCATCGCCATGAGTGACCCTTTCCACATCACACACAGTCGTGTAATCCTTTGTTAATATATTCACGAGTGGAGCATTAAGCACTCATCGTCATCCACTTCACACTTCCATCTTCAACTCTCCTATTTGTGTTTCAACGTTTCTCTGCTGTGTTTGTATTTCCTCGTTATTTCCCGATGCGATGTGTAAAGCGATTTCTTTTCTTCTTCTGAATAAACTTGCCTTGCCTAAAGGAAGAGAAAGAATGATGGATGGCTGAACTATGCAATGATAGGAATATTATAAGCTTCGGGCAATATAGACACGATATTAGGTTTCATAAATAATCAGATTTATGTAAAGTTAACATCAAAACTCACACAGCATTGTAGAGAGAATAAAAATCCAAACTTCACACTGTCATGCAACTGTGCACTGTGAATGAACACAGACGATGTGTGGTGTCAGTATGACATGCAACGTACCATGATTTATCCCACTGTACATGATGCATGGCATTACGGTGCACAATTAATGAGCCCAGGTATCACTTATTTTGATTTAATGTGTTGAGCTGTATCTAATGTAATGTATGATTAAGCAGCCTGAAGCCAAAGTTTGGGTCTCATTATTTAAGTTAATAAACGGAGAACAATGACTGAGCACTGTTTTGAGTTCAGCCTTCAGCATAATAACATATAGCTATCTCACAGCAATTATTTATAGAGTAGCCGAGCTCGGTTTGCATGCACCATACATCATTCCAATTGTGTTTTGGCATGCAAATAGTAATGCATATGTGATCTGTCTTTGTTAATTATTCAGCTAAATCAGATTCTCGTTGTTGCAGGAGACGGATCGCATGGGGAGAAACATGTTGGAAGCGACACAGGAAAGCCTCTCCTTCTCTTTCTTTGTGTGCGAGGGAGAAATGCACGAATGCACCAGACTGCCTGGCAGCCTAACCAGCCTAACTCGTCCTTATGGAGAAGGAAGGGGATCAGGAATTTGATCGAAAGACCGAGATAGATGTGTTGGAGGGTGGGCAGAGGGGGGGGGGGAGAAGGGAAATAAATATCTTCACCAGACCCCAGGAGACGCACGAGGAGAAAAGGGGTGAAAGCTGAACTGAAGAGGAGACAGAAAACCGGAGGACTGAAGCTGATAAAAGCCTGTGAAGAGAGGGGCATAGGCACAAAGACTGGGAGGGGGGAAAACACTGCAGAGGCTAAAGCAACAGACAGCAAACAGAAAAAATCTGCAGTCATGTGGAAGCAGAAAGCACAGGAGGTTTGACAGAGGAGGGGAGAGAAATGGGATGTGGCTGCTTCCTGTTGTCAATCCTAATCTGAACACACACATTCAGATGTACACACACACACACACACACACTTCACTCTCACAGCGTGACTCACACCTCAAAAATAAAGCCTCAAGGTGACAAACATGCCCGTATGTTTACCGGGACGGTGGAGGAAGCTAGAAAAGGCAGACCGCCATCTTTTCTGGGGTGATGAACGTACAGGTCGTTAGTCTGGGGCTTAATTCAGAGAAAATGTGACTCGGCGGCGATTCCATGCTGGATCGAAACGTCCTTATAACACCGATTCATGTTTGTGGGTGAGAGGAAACCACATATTCGTGACCCTCACACTCACAGTTTGCTATCAGAGTTTGGTCTCTTCTCTATCTTTGTTTCCATCTCTCGCACCCACACACTCAACCTCCAGATACAGACTTAACAAGGCACAAATAAACTTTACAAATCATATTTTCTACAGCAAGTCCAGCTTCAAATACGGAAACTACAAAACTTAAAAGAATAACATAACATTCTTCTTATTGGTTTATTTATAACATCTCTCTGGACTGGAAACAATGAGAAACAAGAAGCCTGACCTGTGCGCAAAGTGACAAGATCCACTAAGCAACACCTGCAAAGCTCACCAACTAACACATATCTTTGTTTGTTTAATCTGCATGACCTCATACACATGAAGTGTAAATGTAGCTTTATTTTCTTCTCATACTGTCTTTTTCAGGTCATCCGATACTGTGTTTATATTAAAGGTCTGGTGTGAAGGATTTAGTGGCATCTAGTGGTGAGGCTACAAGGTGCGACCGACTGAATACTCCTTCTCCTTCCAATTGTGCAAAACTACAGGGGCTGCAGAATGCTAAAAAACAAAATCTCGAACTAGAGCCAGGGTCTAGTTTGTAAATTCTGGGCTACTGTAGAAAACATGAAAACCAGAACAACTCTTACACAGAAAAAAAAACATTATATATTTCTGTTCCTACAATAGATCCTCCTAAATATGAAAAACTGAACCTTTAAAGATCAAAACTGTAATCACCAGTGACCTTACCACACTGTATTATGGCCAAAGGCTCAAATCCATTTAATTGAGCTAAGTGAACTCATAATATCACGACCAAATCGTTCATTTCCACCGAAGTAATTGACTCGACGAGGAACTCAGCGTCTGGTATGTAAATATAGTCATCAAATACGGATTAATTGAAAATAATTAACTGGCGACTTGTCCAGGGTGTAGCCCACCTCTCACCCAATGTCAGCTGGGATTGGCTCCAGCCCCACCGTGACCCTGATACCGACAAGTGGTTACAGAAAGTGGACGGATGGAGGAATGAAAGTAATTAATTGATTAGATCTATTTCACTTCTGACCACTATGAGTAATTTCACTGAATACAAGTGACTGGATTAAACCAGACTCCTGTGAGCCAATATAACAGCTGATATCAGTTTATTATAGATATATAAGTTATTTAGGAACAGATGGCATTAAACAGCGTGCGGAACAGAAGCGTTGACTATTTTCCAACGGTAAAACGTTCCCTCTTAGCAGGCTACATATTTTCTTAACTCTACATGTAGCATTAACTGATAACTGCATCTTAAACCTGCAGCTCCCTTCAGCTTTACGGAGCTTCATCGTTTAGACGCGCAGACAACAGACTTGAATTGCTCTGGTTCACTCTCATGACTCTCCGTTCCAGAGCTCCACCATCTGTTTAGCACCAAACATCATACACAGTGGAGCTTTCAGCAGCTAAAAGAGCCAGATGTACATACAGTATATCTCAGGAACAAAACGGGTTAGACTCCCGGGGGATCCTGTCCTATCTGCAGCCATCATATTGTTACACACTTGCAATTGATCTGTATGTACTGAATTAAATATATACGAGCTCTAGTGCAAACAACGTGCCTCGGTAAATACAAAACAGTTGAGATAGAATCAATAACATGATTAAAAAGAGTAAGGGCATTGTGTGACATTATAGTTTCCCCTGAGCACACACAAACAACAAACACTGGTCCTGATCTCAGCTGCTTTCACCCTTGAGACTGGAATAAGTGGCTTGTTTTCCTGATATGCATTTAAAACCCGAAGGCTTTTAAAGCTTCACATCCAGTCTTGCTAAATTTAAGCCTTGAGATCTTACAAACAACAATCTAAGCTACATTTTCTTTTTATCAAACAAATGAAAATGGCCTTTGAAGACCTGGATAAATGTCCCA
This sequence comes from Larimichthys crocea, assembly GCF_000972845.2. NCBI lineage: Eukaryota > Metazoa > Chordata > Actinopteri > Sciaenidae > Larimichthys > Larimichthys crocea. The sequence continues at coordinate 3,121,726 of NC_040020.1, forward strand.
CTGCTCAAGAGAAATAATGAACGGTGAAACCATGACCATGCTTCATTTCTCTACCACTTAACAGCCATAACGAATAGTCTAGAATAGCAAAGACATCCAGCTGTAACAGTAAAGATTAATAAGAAATGATCTCCTGAAGGATCCTGCTTAAATGTTAATTATAATCACTGGTCAGCCTCCTTTCACAGTTGTCATCGTCTCTGGCCATTAATTCAAAATTATGCCTCATTAATATTTACGAGCAGAGACGACTGACTGAAAGGCCCACATGTGGAAGACGAGGATGTTGCATGAATACGAGCTTTCTCTGCCGTAACAAAGGACAGCTGCCCGCGCGTCGTTCTGTTTTGACGCCTTGTTTTTTTTCCGTTTTGTTTTTTAAAAGACAGATTCAGTAGGCTGCATTGTGTCATCATGTCATAATGTCACACATTAGTATGCGTTACACAAAAACGCACAAAGAGAAAAGGCGGCGTGAGGAGATGTGTAGGGATTATGGCTACAGGAGAGGAGATGCGACACGGGCGAGGATGAAAGGGTGGAGAGGAGAGGAATGATGAAAGAGATGCAGGCTGAAATGTACTATTCTCAAAGCAGGACTGGTTCCCCAAGAAACCACTAATCCAGGTCTCGGGCTCAGATCAATCAGGAGAAAGTAAATATTTTATTGCAGCTCAAAAAGTCCCTCTTAAAATCTAAACTCCAATTTGAAATTACGAAGGCTGAGTCAGCCGGAGATACAAGAGCGATGTGATGATCCAGAACGTTTCGATATGGATGACAGAAAGGGATTATGGGAGAAAAGTTCACCTGAAATTCAGCTGAGAATAAATCTGTCCGCAAACGGAATGATGGAAGATGAAAAACTATAAATGCAACTGGAAAATATTGCATGGAAATGTGTAAAGTAGGGATTCAAATCTTTAAATAACTAAAAATATACATATATAACAGTCTTTAAATATATCCAACATCATAAAAATATACATATATAACAGTCTTTAAATATATCCAACATCATAAAATAGTGAAAAATGTCTATCATAAGTTACCAGAGCTCAAGATTATTGCTTTTTTTTTTTTCAAGATTATTTTTTGGGCCTTTTATGCCTTTATTGATAGTACAGCTGAAGATAAACAGGAAGCAGGGGGCAGAGAGAGGGGAGTGACACGCAGTAAATTAACCGTCCGATGCGGGATTCGAACCGGGGCGGTCGGTAGCGTAGTGGGTTAAGCGACCGCCCCGTGTGTGGAGGCTATAGTCCTCGCTGCAGCTGCAGATTATTGCTTATTTTGTCTGACCAACTGTCCAAAACTCTGAGATATTCAGTTTACAACGATATAAAACTGACTGTCCAAAACTCTGAGATATTCAGTTTACAACGATATAAAACTGAGAAAAGCGGAAAGTTTTCACATTTCAGAAGCTTGTACCGGAACATTTTTGTTTGAAAATGTACTTAAATTATTCATGAATCGATCGATTGAAGCGACTGAATTGTTTTTGACCATCAGCTCGCAGATGAATTGTCTAAAGGTCTCCGCTCTATCGCAGACGTTTGTAAGGCGTACAGGGATTTCATCCTAGCAGCACTCGTTCAGGTCCATGACAGCTTGACAGCCCACAACCAGAAAAAACAAAACAATCATGACAGCATTGTCTCAATATCAGCTTTCCACTGAAGAACCACACACATACTGACACTAACCCCCCCACCCCCCACTAGCACATCCTCCAAGCGTCTTACACTCCTATAATAAGAGTCCATCTGTTCGCGTTGTAACATGCAATAGTTAGTTCAACCTTTCATGTCAGTCTGAACAAAATGAGAGAGAAGAGAGACGTGTCCACTCAAAGACTGGTTGCATCATCCTTCCTGCTTTCCTTTGTGATCAAACGTTTCATCCAGACTCAAGGACACGCACACGTCAGTGTCTTCCACTTAACGATACAGCTCACCAATCCTGCTAACGTCCACACACTACAATGTATATTATCGAATATCATGCAGAACGCTTTCTCATTTTAAGACACTTCATATCGCTGCTGCAAATCTGAATGCAGAGTGTCTACGTATGCACGTATAATTCACTTATTAGAGCTCTACATTGTGCAGTATAGCCTTAATATATCTAACTGCAGACATGCAATCATGGCAAATGAGCGCTGTATGTATGTCACAATGACGTGACACGTTATAACTGCGCAGAATTCCAGGAAATTTCCAGTTAATACATTCTGCATCAGTCATCCAACAACTGTTCCCTCAAATATGGACAAATATTAATCAACTGTCTTGTGCTTTGACATATTTTCAGACATTTTAACATTTTAAATTAAAACCCTCATTTCAGCCATCTTTATTGCAGGTGTCAAACGAAATCTCAGGTCCAAACCTCATTCTTAGATGTGTTGCACATCATGCTCTTACTCTGATTTCTTTTCATTAGAAAGCCTTCAGAGGTCTTGCCGTGCTAATACCACTCGCCCTCAGACTGTGCAGTCAATGAGGCGAGTTCCCTCTCCGCCCTGACGGCTTCGCTTTGCATTCAGGATTGCTGCTCGGTGAAAAACGAGCTTGGTTTTTATGAGGGAGACACAGTGACGGCAAATAGCGAGGCTCGTCCATGTTCTGTGGTGCCTTAAGAGCTTTCAGCTTCCTCCCGCTGAACAGGACCACTCTTACTTTATCATAGATGGTTGCGGGAATAAATCAAGCCTCAGGGTTTAGGCCTACTGCAGCAACTATGTGTGCTGCATATGATATGAAACCCTGACAGGGGTTTTCTCTGTACTGCTCTCCTCTCTTTTCTATACAGAGATCATGAACACCTGCACAGTTTAATACAAACAGCTGCAGCACTGCAACACTTAGTCCCTCCTCTCTTACTACAGTATGTGGGTACAATACAAATCACAACATAATACACTCTGACACAACAATGACAAAATGTATGGCTACAAGAAATTACCATAATAATCACCTTTCTGGCACAATCTTAACAGAAATGGGACATTATAAGCTTGTTGTAGGGCTGAAACTAATAATTATTTAAATGATCCGTTACTTTGCAGATTATTTTCTCAGTTAATTGGATTGGTTCAGTCTCTAAAATGTCAGACGTCCTAAAGCCAAAGGTGACGAGGAGCAGGTGCAGAGCACGTATGTATGTTTTTATTAAAGGTCTTTAAAATCACATTCTTGTTCAGGATTATTAAAATATGACCAGTTTTAGCAGGTTTACTTCAAGGTTTCAAATGAAGAGACACCTGCCCTTTATTAACCCTTTTATATAATCATTCTGGGGTGTGTCCTAACTGGGTAACTGGGATACCAGATGGGAGATTATAGTCATTCAGAAATGTAGAAAACAAAGAAATATAGCATATAAATTAATAGAAAATGAAGACAAACATGTTTATTGACTCAAATGAAAAGTCATCTCTACAGAGGACGTGGAAATGAGGATGGAATCGTGCAAAATTATATCCAGTTGAACAAACTGAAATGATTGTCTTTTAAAAAGTCAGTTCTTCTGTCACTAATGTAAAAAACAAACAAACAAGCAAACCGGGTCAGAAATGTTTGTGCACTCATGCACCCAGAACTCATTTTAAACATCCACAATATTATGAAATCCCTTAAGAATATATCAAGAATTCAACAGCTTGTCCGTGTTTTTACCTTAAGTATGCTCGACTGCTGTGACGCTTGTCTTTACACGTCTCTACAAATATCGATCAGACAGCTGCAGCTGACTCAGAGTCCTCACTAAGACCAGGAGAGTGGATCATGTCACTCCACCTCTCAGATCCACACACTGTTTGTCAAAAACTGATGTTGAAATATGATTTTTGCTTTTAAAACGCTGAATGGTTTAGGACCAAAATACATTTCTGATCTGGTGTTATGCATGTTACAAACGGTCCAGACCTCTCAGATCACCTGTATGATGTTTATGAATATTCTAGTCTACATTAATATTTTATTGTTGCGCTGCATGTTTATAGATTACCTCAATAAATTCAATTCATATTTAATTTTAGGGTGACATCTGTGCAGGGACTACAGATGATGCTTCTTGGCCTAACTGTTTAATAATGCGCTGCCACTGATAAATAAACCAATTAACAAAAAGATAAAGACACTAATTCCTAAACAATCATTGCTGCAGTGCGCCTCCTTATTGATGTCCAGAAAATATTCAGTTTTCTATCACAGGAAACAAAGAACAGCAGTGAATCAGTGAAACTGAGAAGCTGGGACACGGACATGTCACCTTCCTTTATCGACCGACTACAATAAACGACAAATTATTGCTCTAGCTTGGGGTTGAAGTACTGTACTGCAAATATTAGCGGCAGATGTAAGTGATACTGTATCAACCCCCTGTACGTCTCAGACTAGCTTTTCCCACGAGAAACGACACAATAAGGTATTAAAAGTGGCTGAGAAACTGTCTGCCAATGGAGCTCGTGGTGTTATGACCTCCTGCAGGAGCACTCAGTGAGTCCAGGCATCACTTCCAAGTATGAAACAGACCACACCAACTTCAATATTGAGCGTTACAGACAAGTTAATTAGAAATAACTCGTCAAAATCATCCACCAGAACAATAACAACACAACCGGCGTATCATCGATTGTAATAATTTACTAAATTAAACTAAATAAGCTGTGTGTCATCAAGCAATCATTAATGGCTGGAAAGATTATTCAACATATTTCTGAGGCAGACACAAAATGAGTCTTTTTTTTTTTCTTTCTAATGTGAGGGAATCTGCAGCGCTCTGAAATGAGTCCCACCATTTTTCATTTCTCCTCAGGCTCCAGTTTTCTGCTGATTACAGCTGCTCTCATTTATTCCAGTTGCTATTAAACCACTTAACAGCCATGCCACGAGGAACTCTGTTATTCACTCAGCTTCGACTGCTACAGTGTGATGTTCATCAGTCATGTATCATGTACTTTCAGTGACTGGTGCAGAGCATGCGATGTGTTTTTGTGAGTCATTTGTGAATGGATTCTGCTGCAAACTAAAACTACACCCTGATTATAATGACGGAGAAATCTTCTCGGTGCTTTTCATTAAAATGTACAGTGTTTCTGAGTGCAGAATAAATTATATTCTCATGCATAGCACTGCTAGCAGCAGCAGCCAGCTCGTAGGAGTTTCCTCTGGTTGCATAGCAACTCACAGCGAGGTGACTTGCATCTTTAGCATTTGACACCGCTGATGTACAACGTGATGCAGATCTCCTTGAAAGAGTTTCACAGACGCCGCAAAGTCACTCGTGAGTCTCAAAGCTGTTTTTCTTCTTCTTCTTTTAAAAAAAAAAAAGAAATCAGCTGAGTGTATAAGGTTGTTAGGCAGCCATGTTTGAGCCAATAAGCTGCTCTGTGTCTGTTAACAACTGCTTAGTCATCAACCCTGCTGAACATTCACCGACTGTGATGCTCTTTTTCCACCTCAGACCGACTCTGTATTTTAGAGTCTGAATAAGCTTACTGTTTCACTGCCAGCTTCTCCTGAGAGAGACGGAGACAGAAAGTGTGTGTGTGTGTGTGCATCTGTGGGTGTGTGTGTGTGAGGGAGAGGCTGGACTGCTGCTGGCATAACTCGGAGGCAGTCACCCAGCCCAGGCAGGGATTTTAAAAGTATGAGTGCGAGCAGTGACCTTCCCAGTCTGATGCTGCCAGGTTTGGGGAACATGATCACAGCTGCTGTAACCTTTAACAACAGAGAGGTGAAGGACTAAACAGAAGAAAAGCACACTTGTCCTCTGACCCAATTAAAATACTTTGTATCATTTCTATCACAAGACCAGCCAAGTCAGCTGCTGACTTTAGGAAATTATTATTTTTATTTTTTTTTACTGTTATTTAACGTTTTAAAGCAACATTGTGTAACTTTTCTACCATAAAATAACAGGTAAATTAAATGTGCTTTATAAATAAAGTTTGAGTTTGAGGTATAAAATCATGTATAAAATTATGTATCATGTATAAAATTATGTTATATTATGAAATATGCATATTTCTGCACTATGTAGCTTTGTGGTCCAGGTACAAATATTTCACTGATTTTGATGAACTAGGATCCTCCGGCTGTTCTGCCTCAACTCTCTGTGATTTAGAGAGTTTCCTGATAAACAATAAACCATACTGCTGTGAACTGTAGCTGCTGTTAGTTCATGTTAGCTCAGTTTGTCAGCCAGGTTGCCCCGAAATGTGAGCTCAGAGCACCGAGGGACTGTTAGTGTTCGTACCCGAGGTGTTTTGGACCACCGGGAGAAAAAGAGGAGGTTTTCAGGCTTAGGGTGTGGAGTCAGTGTTGTGCAAGAACCTGAGCTGGGCAAGTAAGCAGTGACTGAGCAAGACAAGAGTAAATTTGGGACTGACTTTTTTTCATAAACAATCACACATGTACAGCTGTCCATATTTACAACAGTGGTTTTGCACTCTGAAACTGGGAAGCACTAAATCATACAAATACTGTTTTTATTTTTATTTTACTGTGTTAACTGCAGGCGATCAGGCCTTTGTACTTTTGTGACATTTGTTGGTTCCTTTACTAAGAATCAGTAAATGGCACACACACACACACACAGTGATATGTGCAGCTGTGTGTCTGTGGTGAGATTAGAGGCCTTGGAAAGCGCCTTTCTGTCTCTGACCTACTGTCAACACTCAGGCCTGATAAAGAAACCAAAGGGAAGTGATAAAAAACCAAGAGGAAGATAGAAAAAACGAGGCCGGCTGCTGTATCAGATAAAGATACGCTACAGAGACCAGATGACTTTAACATGAGCCCTGAATGACACTTGTTGACCGTTCTAACAAAGAAATGAGCCTGCGTTGGTGGTTGCAGAGGTTATGAAAGGATGAATCAAACAAAAGGGCAGAAACAAGATTTAAAAACCTTTTATAGGTTCTCTAAGAAGAAGATCAGATTATTGTGCCTCATAATTTCCTTTTGTAAACACTTAACTAATGATAAATAAGAATCTGCCATGCATTTTTTTAAAAAAGCTAATCAACAAGAAAGGAAAAAATCATTTTGACTTATCCTCCTTTCAAACTAAAAATAGCATCGATGTTTGGAGCACACAATAAATTACTCTGGGATTCATTTCAATAAGAGCTCTGAAAATCTGAAAAAAATAACAAGCCTGGTCACTCTTTGTGCCGTGTGGTGGGAGAGCTCCAAATCAGCAACACACTGTGATTTATATCCAAGCCCTCCTTCTATTTACAGCAGCCGTGGTTTTAACTAGTTCATGAAGCAGCATGGCAGCTTTATGACCGAGCTGCTCCCCGTCCAACTCTCCATTCGGCATGAGCAGCTAACCAGCCCTGGAGGGCACTGGTGATATGGAGACAGCAGCAGGGACAGATGCTGACCACATCTGGTGGGCGGATACGACTAGAAAATTACACCGTCAACAGGGAGGCAGAGGTGAAGGAGAGCCGGGGAGAGTCTGTGAGTGTTTCTATGCATGACAATTTGTTTTATATAGTGGAGAGCTGTCTGTATTGAGGTCAGAAGGTGGAAAAATTGGTATTCAGCAGTGTTCATTATTTTTACTTATTTTTACCACAGGGCATGTGGACTTTAACCTGGTTTGTATAAACCAGAGAGACGGAGCAATCAATCGACAAGCAACCTGACAAGTGTGTGAGCTATAACCAGTGAATTTTTGCCATTTTTAATTCTATAAATGGAGTTAATTATCTGCCAATGAAGCCGTTAATTACTCCACTAAGCTCTAATGAAGACACCTCTCTTGATTTCCCCACCGCTCTAAGCCAACACTAAGATAAACAGACGCCGCGTATCACTCACTGTTGTTTGTGATTGAGCTCTTCCTCCTTGTTCACCAGGTCCTGTTTGAGGTTGGCCAGCATTTCCACAGAGACGTCCACCTGGCGAGACAGCTCTGAGGCCTTGTCCTCCAGGTCTTGCTTCTCCTGGCCCAGCCTCTCGCTTTCCTGCTTGGCCCGCTCCAGCTCAGAGCTCTTCCTCTCCAGCTCCGCCTGAAGACGACCCACGCGGGCCGCTATTTTCTGCTCCACCTACAAACACAAGAGAGGCTTGAGTTTGAGCATGTCCCACCATAATCAGCACATTGTATGGAGCATAACTAGTTATGCTAATGAGGCCATTAAGTAAGTAATTAAGACGTTCATCTGCAAAGATTTCTCTCTGCAAACATCTTCACGTATCCGTGTTTTTTTTTTTTTTGCATATCCACCTCACAGCATCATTAGTTTGAAGAAAAGAACGTGAAATTAGACAGAAGATGATGGAGATGAATCTCTGGATTGTCTACTGTTAGTCACAGGAAAACAGGCGTCATTACAACAAGTGAATTCAAAATCAAATCAGAAATTGTTATATTGGCCGTGACAATATACTTCTAGTACTTAAATCATAAAATTGTTCCAAAAAAAGTGACTTTTCTGTATGAAAATCCTCTTTGATTAATGTTTGAGTGTGAAAAAGCAAATCAGTGGTTGAGTGAAGCCACTTCTAACCTAAAAAATAAATGTTTTTTTTATGGACTAAAAGCTAAACACTGTTATTGAAGTCTCCATTTCTTCATTCCTTGATTAATATTGTTCACTATATGCTCATTTTGGTCAGCATGGAACTTCCTGATTACAATTATGCAGCCGCTAAGCTCCTTACAGGCAAATATGTTATTCTCATTTTAGCTCGAACGGTTACTGATAAAAAATGCAGGCCTGATTTTTTGAGTGTAACTGATCAGATTTGGGTGCGCGCCTGTGACAAGCCCATTAATTTTCCCTCCGCCGCTGAGCTCCAAGTTCTCAAAGCAGACAAACGTCAAGAAGAAAGCTGCTGACTTAAAGACAAAGAGCGGCTTTACTTCAGGGCCTCTGGATTGTGCAATAATCCACCTGCAGAAATCAAACTGGCAACCAGGAGCAACAGACGTAGTGTTATGGATCTTGGAGTGCTATCCAAGCCGCCCACCCATTTCAGGGATTGAAGCAACATTGCAGAACTTTTCTACCATAAAATATCCAATTTGAAATCATTCTGATTTTAATCAGGTGAATTATGTCTTATGTCTGTTTCTGCACTATGTAGCTTTGTTGTCTGGGTACTATCACCTGTCTCTCTGATGTCTCTCTGGGATTTTCTCTCTGATCCTGACGGACAATAAACTATGAACTACAGCTGATGTTAGTTCAGTTTGTTAGCAGGCTACCCACAGCAGACTGTGAGCTCAGAGCATCAGGGGAGTGTTTGTGTCTGTTCCAAGAGGAGGATTTCAGGCCTGGGGCATGCAGAGCTGGCCATGTGGGCAAAGTACCAGGCGCAGCAGCCTCTATAGACATAATGGCAGCAGCAATAAGACTGAAGGGGACGTTGACGGAGGAAGTTAAGAAGAGTGACGCAGAGAGTCAGCGAACAAGACGAGTTAGGGATATTAGCTGGCTGCTGTGTCTTGGGTTATTCGACGTTGCTCTAGTTTTTGATTATAAGTAATATAATCATCTGTCATAATCTGTCCATATTTACTACCGTGGTATTGTTCCACAGTGGAAAAAGGTGGAAAATATGAAATAATGTAGGATAAATGTGACAATCGGAGACGCTGCACTCACTTGCAACTGGTTTTCCTTATGCATTCAGACAACCCTGTACATATAGATACATGTTTGTTTATCTGTATTTAGTTGTGTGTCTGTATAATGATCCTGTTTACCTCCTCAGAAAGCTTCTCCAGCCTTTCATCCAGCTCCAGCCGCTCAAACGCCCGTGCCTTCAGCCTGGCCAGGCCTTCCTCATACGCCGCCTCGACCGCACTGGCCGCCACATTTGCTGCCACTGCTACAGCTGTGCTGGGGTTTCCATGGGGACCCGGGTCTGCGGATGTCATGGCTTTCTTCATAAAAATCTCCCCCAGGGGAAACTCCACATTGGGAATGTACCTGGCTGCACTATTAGAGTTAGCCGGGGTCAAACTCAGGTCGTCCGCACAAGGGAGCTCACGGCAAGGGAAGCGGCGCTCCTTTAAAGCTGAAGGCCGGAGGGGCTCGAAGGGGTCGTTGTTGTTGGCGGGTGTGAGGAGAGCTCCCTCAGCCACTAGTGGCAGCAGAGCAGCGGCATCACATACACTGTTGGATTTGGAGAGGACGTAGAGGGTCTCGTACGTGTGGTTGTACTCCAGGTGGGCACGTAGGGATGACAGGCTTCGGAAGCGCTTGTGCTCCCCGCAGCGAGGACAGCGGTATGGCAGGTCCAGAGAGGCCATGCCGTGCAGTAACTGCCGGAGGAGAGGGTCGGGCGCTCACGCAGCACAACAGAGGTGCCAGTATGAGGGCACGGAGGTCAAACACCTGACAGATCCTCTCATGGTGAAAACAGGGCGACTATGACAAGTCAGTAGGAGGAAGAGAGATCCCATGTGCAGTGAAGGAGTCCAGCTCAGTCACACGACCACACATAGTGGCAACATTCAGCTGGTCTTTTCACTTTGTTTCTCATGGTTCCCCGGCCTGAGGTCCTGGAAACAGAGCAAGAGAGTACAAGTGAGTTTAAGAGCTTCACACTGTGAATATTGTTTTATTATTTTCTACAAATATCCAGCTTTTGCAGCAAGAAGGCCAAGTGAGTCTTATTACTTCAACTTTGACGGACTCACTTAAGCAGAATCGACATTCAGGGAACAAATTATAATTCCACACATCTGCACGTAACTGTAATCCAAAAGTGAAGAGAAATCCTTAATAAAATAGGTTGCATGATATAAGCATGCCGTCACATCTTTAGAAAATCTGATTATTGGCAGTCCATCTCTCAATATTTACTACCCCAGCTGTCTGGACTGAGCAGACGTCGTCCACCTGCTGTGTCTGAACTCTCTGAGTAGGAATATTGATCTTTAAGTTTAGTGGTCAAGAAACATGAAACCTGCATTTCACCGAGGGTTAAAAAGCAAATTCCTCGCATGTGCACCCTGAAATACTCAGAGGAAGACTCGAGGAAAAGGAAATGGCTCCATTAACGAGAGTGCTTGTTAGCGCCAACATCCATTTTCTAGTCTGAAGTCTACGAGGTCAGCTCGGACAATACTCTGAGTCCTTTACAAGGGGATCTGGTAACCCACTCTAGGTAGAAGAAAACACTATCTGTTATCTGAATTGTGTCCTTACTTTACCTCTGCAGGTTCTTGTACGCCTTAAACGCTGCTTTATATTTTTAATAATGCAACAGTAGAAAGTGAAGGAATTAGGAGGAGTTTCCTTGGACACATTTCTTCATTCATATAACAATGAACCTTGCATTCACTGGTAGCAAAAATGATTTAAAAACATTTATTTTCATTTATAAATCACATCATTTCTATCTGCTACTTCGATCCTAAGCAGAGTCAAGCCACTGCAAGTTTATCTAATTACCCAGCACTCGATGCCCAGGCTTGGTGAAATAAAACTTCAGCATGCCAGCCTACATTAATTCCTCAGGTCCTCTAATTAAAAGTGCTGTACTGAGAAATATTTTTGCACGATCTTTGGGGTCAGTCTCAAGAAGCAGTTTTATTGAATACTGATAAAAAATGGGATGTACTCTCGTCTTCATGTTACATAAGCATACGAATGGCAAATAAATAGGTCTTTGTGTCAAGACTCTTTCGAACAATAACTTACAGGGTTGAAACTGAGCTAAATATCTCTGAGGTAAAGTTTGTGGCACTATACACGTATCATCACATTTTATTAGAGATCTGGACTGCTGTTACATAATATTTGTTCTAATAAAGGTCTTGTAGCCTTGACCATTTCTAGGAGTTTGTTCGTAGAAACCTAAAGCTCTGCTGAACTCATCATGTTTAGAGTTTCCCAACCCAATAAAACGAAGATCCCGACTCTCAAGCACTGCTGAGTATTGAACATACCTCATCCAACAAATCACAACTGCTCACACATGTTCTGCATATCAAATGCAGCCCATGTAGTAGAATGGGCACAGTCTGTGTTCCAGCATGGACCATTTGGACTCTACAGCTGTGGCGTTGTTCAACAATCCAAGACTGAAGCCTAAACCAGAACAGACTCTCCCACAGAACTTTCTACAACGGTGATTAATGAGAGAAGAAGTGGGCACAGACATTGGTGCACGGTGTAATCACAAATCACAGATGCAGGCCGTTCTTCACAAAGGGCTCATACGCTGGAAATCCCCAGAAGTCACAGAGACTGTTATTAGACGTCTGGTGAGGCTGGATCAGGGAGTGTACTGGCAAGCCGTGCCCACTTATTAAAGGAGGAGTATCTCGCAGATGCAGTCACTACACTGCAGACAGCAGGCGTTCCCATCTGCTTAAAATTACTGAGTGAGGTATTTAACCAGGCAGGAAACGGAAGGAAGTGAGGCTGTTCGGTAGCCACATGTCATATCCTGCCGATGGAGCTCAGAGGAGACAGAAGACTGTCTTTAATGTTTTATTGTGATTGGTCCATAGTGGACATTGTGGAGAGCGATGGCCTTCAGCATCAGGAGATCTTAGTGACACACAAACACACAGAAAGCATCTATAATAACAGCAGCTATCACTCACAGTGTAACCAGCAGTTACTGTGGTTTTATACTGACAGGCACATCAGAAGACACTATTTTGTGTCTTTTCCCACATTGCATGCATACTTTCTATTATAAGAAACATATTCTGGGTGGTCCTCATCATGAGAAGACTGTGCATGGTGCTCTTATGCAGCAAGAAGTGACAAATTATTCGATGCATGAAATCATGCAAAAAGAAAACATCTTTTAGAAACACAACAATTCGGTTATGGAGCTTGGTCAGACGTCAAATTGACACCATGAGCTAGAGCTGAGGCTTAGAATTATTTCATCATTGATTCGTCTTTTGAATATTTTATACTTGCTTCACGACGCCTGCACAAAAACTTCCAGTCGAAGTGACATCTCCTTGTTTTGTCTGACCACCTCTGCTTCAAAAGTTGTGTATTATCCTTCTGTCGACCAACTAAATCACTTAACTGACTGCGAGCCAGTTCAGGAAGACAACTCGAGCTCCACTGCACATCCACAATCATCCAAACTCAAACACACCCTCCTAATTCAGCGGTCTAATTAAGCTGCAAAAATGTCCCATCCCTCCCTCTGCTCTGCCAACGCCATTACTGCCGATGCTGCATCAGCATCGCTGACTGTTCTCCAGCCCCAGCACCCACCTGCAGGCTCCAGGGGGTTTGAGATATTTGCTCATCACTCCTCCATATCTCTATGTGTGGGGAGTGATGAGGCCGAAAACCTAAATGCCAAACTCTAACTGTATTCTGCTGCTGCGATGAAATATCCCAATCATTAGTTGTCTTGACTGAACTAACAACATCTTTATAGTTGAGCAACAGGCTGCCAAAGGGAAGACGAATCACAAACACCTGAGACAATTACAAAATCGATAAAAACATTCAGATGAGAGATGTGAAAAATGGAAAAATGTTTAGTTTAAAGATAAGACGGACGATGCAAAGTAAGTTATTCATCAACAGGAAAAGTTTAAATACAAGACAGAAGGTGACAGATGAGACAGAAAACACGTGGCTTACATCATGTAAAAATCAAAATACAACAACCAATCAACAAACCAGCTGTCCCATCTGCATCCAGGATACAGTGATCTCTGCCAGCCGACAAGCTGTGTGACTTCACACCATCCAGACATACAAGAAGTCCTTTAAGTGAAGGCAGTTATAAACTCTGAGTGCTTCTTTGTCTCTTCTACACCGATCAGCAGCACATCTGCCACAATCCTGAGGCCACATTTTGTGTCGCGGCACTGTTTTGGGATGCAATCGTGCAAAGAGAGGCTCTAATAATGATTCTCTACAGAGGAGACACCTGGTCCTAATGGCAAAATATCAGAGTGGCTTAACATTGAGTATTTAATATTTGACTGTCTCTAAAGAGCTCTTATGCACTGTTATATTACAATATATTAACTGTCTTTAGTTGTCCCTGACTTCTGTAAGTCAATGGCTTATGGTAATAAACAGGCATTTCCCCAAGGGGTCAAATTAAGTTATATTATTATTATTCTGCTTCATACTGCTATAAACCACATTCTTGAGTGACACGACAGGCCATTAGAAATATCACCCTAATTGGCTGTTTTATTTCTGTTTCTTGAGTAACCCTAATGTACAGACTTAATAGAATGCTACTTTTTAAAGGCTCTCTGCTGGCAGCCAATCCCATTTTCATCATCTGTCAATCCCATACGAGCCTCCAGACGGTCAAACAAGGCATTAGAGTCAGTCGAACATGAAACAGAACATGGGCTTCAATTTAATCACGGTTCTTTACATCAAGGTCAAGAGGGAGAGTGAAGGTACCAGGACTAAAAGGCTCTTTGCGGTTTGCGTCAGGGCAGTAACCTGAAGTCAAAGATCTACAGTGGTTGCCAACTTCTATAGTCCATTTCTATCGCACAGAAAAAAAAGCGGTTTCCGAACATAAAGTCAGGAGGGAGTCACAGGAGAATATTCTCAAATAGACAGAGAGAATAAAAAAGGTAAAGAAAGGTGATGACAAAGAGCAAGAGTCGAGAGGAAGACAGGCAGCGGGAGCAGAGGTGTGGGCGTGAATAGGACAGATAGAGACAGTAAAAGTGTTTCACAGATGGGGAGGGGTGCACAGATACAGTGAAGTGCTACAAGTAAGTAAGTTTTACAAATCAGAAAGAAGTCAGCTATGGCCAAGAAAACCTTTGCACCATAGACAACATAAATATGGACGTTGTATCCACGATGTCACCCATAGGTAAGAGCTGTTTTGAAGCTCAGAGTGTGGTTTAGCAGTCCTGCCTCCGCCGCCTCCCGTCTTTTCTCATAATCAACAAAGACCGAGCTGAGGCGATCTGAATGAAGCCTGGGTGCTCAAACAAGCCATCTGTAACAGCATCCACCTGTCAATCATAGCATATACGCTCTTAATCCTGCATAACTTTAAGCCTTAATATAATTTAAAAAGGGGAGTTCTCTAAAACGTCATCTTCAGTACAGTTGTCACGAACAGGAAAATTAGCTATAGACAACAAAACAGTTTTTTGTACCAGGCTGTAAACATGTTTATTCCAGCTGTGAAGTTTAACATTTTAACATGGGGACTTATGGAGACGTTCTGTAGCCAGCCTCATGCGGACATTCAAGGAACTGCAGATTTTTGGCACTTCAGCATTAGCTTCACTTTACAGCCATGGAGGTTTGCCACACATGCAAGGATTCACGCTTTCACACTAATCATCAGTATGTGGCAGTAATGTGCTAAGAAGTGTAGTGATGCATCAACAAAGGAAAGGAAGAAGAAGAGTGCCAGCAAGCAGACAAAGCAAGTAAAAAAATGAATGCATGAATGTTTGATGAGGATGGAAATGCACTCACATTTATTAGACCTGAAGGATTCACACAAAGCGTTTAGGCGAGTAAGCATGAATGTAAACATAACTTTCTTTGTTGGTAAAAAAAAAAACCTCCATTTAACTTTGAGTGGACATTTTACGAGTTTAAAGTACATTTTACCTTCATTTTAAGGAAACAAAATGAGTTACTGAGCATATATGGGATTAGTTTTGACACTAGAAATGAGAAAGATGCTGGTTTCCAGGTTCTGTCCATGGCTATAGGCCAGCACTTTGCATGGTGGCTCCAATGCTGATCGTGTGTGCGTGGGTGAATGAGAGGCACATCGTAAAAGCGCATTTACCATTTGATTACACCCATCGCCCCGGCCCTAATCAAGAATGAATAAGCACTAAATCACAGTTTTCCGACATAAATTATTGATATATTGATATAAAGTGTTACTAAGATCCTGCATCAGCCTTCAGAGTCAGAGAAGTGTTGTGGCACAGCTGGAAACATCTCTCAAGTTAATGTAAAGGCTGGCCCGTACTCTCCCTGTCCGTATGTTCCCGCGTCTTTTAATCTGAAGCACTGCGGGTATACGACCACTGCCATGGTCACACAGCAGCATTTAAGCAGTCTTAATTAGGAGGTATGGGATGCTCCATTACACCTCTGCATACAAATACCGTGATTGTTCCCGCTGTGCCGCTGTGTCCAGCACGGCAGCATTTTATCTGCTGAAGAGTAGAGAGGCTAACACTTGTAACATCTGCTTCAAGCCACTACCTTTCCAGATCCATGATACTAGATGTTTTAATATTTCACCCCAACACTCGCTGCAAGCTCAAACATCCCAGCGGGGGATCCCTTTCTGATTCACACTACCCAAGGTTACTCGCTTTTGAAGTATCTTTCTACTTTAGTCCAGTCTTCTTCTTCTTCTTTAAGTCTTATTAAAAGTTTTTCTTACGCTCCCCATGTCAAAAAAATGTAAAGTAAGTAACCTACAGGCTATCTGCCTCTCTATATTCTTGAATCTACTTAATCATTTGGCATTTTTTGAATCATTTATAAGATCCAAGCTAAAAATAAATAAATAAAAATGTAACTTAAATGTAGTTTAAATGTTCTCCTTTCCTTGGTATTGTGCTTACAAATCTACAGATAGCTTTGTCGAGTTTTCACATTTCAAGGAAAAACAAGGCTCCAACATCATCCGGATCAGCTGACATCACCATAGGCACAATAAAAAATAACCCCAGTTGCAATAATAACTTATTCATATCAAACCCCTTACATTATCTGTGTGAAAACACTGTGGCCTGTGCTGCAGTCATTGCGACAGAATTCTTAAACTCTGCACCATGCGCATAAAAACATCAGCCGGCCCTCAGGGTGCTACAAAAAAGTTCAGCTCTAAAAAAAAAAAAAAAGGAAGAACACCAACTGATCAGATTGGTCTGAATTCATTTAGGAAATAATAAAATGTCACTCAACTTTCACACTATAGTTCAGTACAACCAGAGCTCTATCTGACATTCGGGGTGAAAGTTATTCCTGTGCTGTCTGATAAAGACTTTGCTTTGCTCGGAGGTGTGAGGAGCAGAGTGAGTCAAGGTGTATCACGCCGGTCATGGCAGTCCTCCGCAAAGCTTCACCCAGAGATGCTGCGGCACTGAACTCCAACTAGAAGTTAGCAGTGCGCCACTGTACTGTACTGTACATAACACCGGAGGTGCCAAAACTGTAAGAGAGGTGTGACACGAGCATCAACCTACACTTCGACAATGGAGCGGTTTTCACTGCTGGTATTTCTCATGTGTAAAATGTGCTCCTCCCACACCCACGGTATAATTTTAATAGTTAATGTCATCGTAAAAACTGAACGTCCAGATACATAAAGAGAAAAGTGATGTGACAGCAGCCGGCATGGACGAGAATCCTTCAGAGCTCTGACTGTGGACAGGCTGACTCCTTTATAAATTGAACTGGAGGTTTAGTGAAAGCTTCTCCTATATGAGCATGTCAAGGTGTGATAGTCCTGAGTAAGCCAAGACTCTCTTGTAGTCTTGACATCTTTTAAGATTCTGCCCCTGGAAGCGCTGTAACCTCAAACTTGCTAGCCAAGCAATATTAAAAAAAAACACCCCAGATCAGCTGTTTGGGTCAGAAAGCTGCACGATCAGAATGAAATCAAACTTTATATCTCTAAAGATTCATAGATGGTGTCTGATCCAGTTGGAAGTTTTAGGGTTAGTGCCAAAGGGAAATACCGTCCAAAGGCAATGTAAAGCAGTGAAAATATTCTTAATATAGCATACGCTTCAACGAGTATTGATTTTTTTTTAAGGTGGGCCTATTTTATATGGCTAAATACATTTTCCTGCTGACCCTGTCCACAGCAGATCATCGGTCTGCTACTGTGCCGGGATCTCTGTCTGCTTTTCCAAACTGGAGACGCACAAGTACCTCATGCAGACCCCACTTCAACCCAAACTATCACAACAAAACAAGCCATGTAACACTGAAATTATTGCCAGTTGCAGCCCTTATTAAAAGTATAATAGCTTTAATTGATGTTCTAATGACCATGTATCAGGTGTTAATGTGAAAGGAGTCACTCTTTACTGTTTTTTGTTCCTTCTCGCAACTCGCATAGCGTAAAAAAACACGCCGTACAACACCACAAAACAGCAGACAAACACAGTTAGTGACTATCTGGTGAACACAGAGACAGAAAGTTATGTCAGGAGTTGGTAGAGACCAAAAACAGAGCAAAAAGAAAAAAAAAAAGTCAAGTACTGTACTTTTGCTTCTGTCGTTTTCGCAGTGACTTAATGAACACACAGAGAAAGGAGGAGAATATGTAACTGCCATGCATTTTTAAATTTGGTGACCTCAGCATCAATGAAACAGTATTAAGCCTCTGGGGTTCGAGCAGTCGCCCACGATTACAAAAGCAATTGGCCATTAATAGGACCCCAGAGGGTTAACATTCAGATGACAGAAGTGAGACTGAACACAACAAGAAAGCGAGGCTGGGGTACGGATAAAGAGATTGATAGACTTCCACAAACGTGAGCTGACGGACTGACTCGTTCTCCGGCTCACCACTGTCTGCTATTGATCCGAACGGCTGTTCACAGAAACAATTATCCTCGAGTATACATACATCAGCAACGCACACTAACAGCACTGATTACTGCCGTACGCCAGCAAGCTTGTACGCTTACATTACGGGTCCATTGCTGATCAAACGAATGGATCTAACAGTTTCCTGAACAGGTAATGAGATCCATTAATAAGTCATACAGAGTTGTTAGTGGCATTGGCTGTGCAGGGATGCCGCTCATTTACGCTCACGTATTTGTCACCTCAGTCAAGGAATTTCTTCAATTAGAGCCAGATAGGATATCTCGAGTCCTCTTAAAAGAACGGGATAAGATTCTTCCGTGCATACATTAAGCTCTCTGTGGGAGGCTAAACAAGACTGGGGATGTAGCTTCTATAGAGGACGTCTGTGGGAAATGATGCAGGAAATGGCCTCTGTGATTTGTGGCCGCATTTTGACTGTCTCTGAGGTCCTCTTATACTCATTAATCCTGAGCCTGCGTTGGCATGGTGTTCAAGTTTCTAGTGGAGAAATGAGAGAATCAGTGCAGATTAAATATTTTCTATTTCAGCCAGGCGGACGTGTGGAACTCCGCCTAACAAGACTCCAAATGAGAGAGAGCATTTAATAAAATATGATAGCCTGTCAATCTTAAAGCATTTGTAACGGTTTAAAAACAATAAAGAAATATTACATGAGTGCACTTTGCACATTAGGCTCAGTATTTTTCAGTCTTTGGCCATCACAAGCTGTCAGAAAAGTTTAAATGCCCTGAAGCCACGACGAGAATCATGAGCCTGATCCTTGATTTCTAAAAAAGGGATGGTCGGATGAACACCATTTTACTACAACAATAACAGAACGGCCCAGAGACGCCTGAGTCAGCTGTGCACGGTCGCACACAAAACACACACAGTCTTGTTATGACAAAAGTGAATACCGAGACGACGTCGTAAAATTAATGATTAGCTGAAGGGAAAAAACAGTCTGATCACAAGAGTACTGACACTTAGGGCATGAAACTAGATAACGATAATATCAGTTTAAAATTAGACACAAAACTGAAAAGCAGTCAGAGGAGAGAGTGCTTTTCTTTGTAGGATAAGTCTGGTGATATAAATGATATACACAGACAGACAGAAAAAGTAACCTGCAGCTATATTGTATGTTTGAATAATAAAAGAGTTGTTGCATTAAAATCAAGGAAAAACCCAAACCCTTCCTTCTCTGCTACATCACTTTAGACTTTGGACTGAAAGAAGACATTTCTGAAAAGTTATTTACAAAAATAAATAATCAGTAAATGTACAAAATAACCTGCAGGTTAATCATTAAGAAATCTTGAGTTGCAGCCTTGATTTTGTCATTGTAAACAAACTCTATAAAGGTACCAGAACATCCATGATCCTACTCGACAGCACTGATTTGATTCAGCAATAACCGATATCACAAGTACCCTCAGTTTAAAACAATAAAGGCTCAGCCACACCGACTGTTTCTGTCACTTACAGTCAACCAAGTATCATGAGTTAAGAGTTAACAACAACAAGGCAGCATCACACCGTCTGCTCCACGACATAATCTGCATAAGAGTCGTCTCAATTTCCTTCTTCACTTTTACCAAAACTGCAAAACAAACAAACAAAAGAAACGTGATGTGATTTTATATATCCAGTGTTGTGAAATGTAATTCATTATAATTTTGAAACCATGATTTTTTTTCCCCTCAAAGTATAATCACACCGTCCAAATCTATAATCATAGCACCTCACAGCAGCTATTTAAAGGAAATTACTGAGCAGAGCAAGTCAGAGCCAGATTAAGGAAAGTTTGAAGGAGCAAGCAAACGCATTGTTTGTTTTGGTGTTTTCAAAATGATAGAATATCAACACGACTTATCCTTTCAACGTGTGGTGAGTGTCTTAACAAAGCAGGACATGCACTTAAATACCAGCAAGGTTATGTGAATGTTTAGCGTCTTAATTGATTGATAACATCCTGACAGACGGATCAGCGTCCGTGTCTGATTTATGAACACATGCAGAGACACGGACATAAAAACAACAGAGACGCTCAGAATGAAGACATGTAAAGACAACTTTCCTTTGTGTCCCAAAACGGCACAAATACAATATTGTAAACAGACAGAAGATGTTGTGGGATCATGGGTAATGAATATGGGATTCGGTATCACACAGACGTGCATGCTGAATGAAAACACACACACACACACTAGTGGAGGAACTAGTAGGAACATCCCATGCTAAACACTGCACAGTACACAGGTTCATCCTCACGTGCGATAATTTAGGAAACCATCTGCTTGCAGTGATATTTACATGAAAACTGCAGGTGTGCAGTCGCAGAATCTGGTCCTGGATCAGTGATTGAAGAAGCCGTGAGGTCTGCACACAGGCATGTTGTATACTGCTGCAGTGCAGATACACAATCCAGGTTGAAAACATCCCATCAAGCATGTTTTCTGCTTTTTACAACTTTTGATTTCTACAAAACACAAGCACAATACAAGGCCCACACTGACTCTCTGTCACATTTCTAATGCACTGTAGTCACATGACAGTTTCCCCAAAAACTCCAGCAGCAGCAGCAGCAGCAGCACTGGCTGTTTGGGAGCAAAATATGAAGCAGCACCAGGAGAGTTTGAGACGTCCCGTGGGAATATTACCACACAGCCATGACTCAAATGGGACGCTTCTTTCTGCTCAGACAAACACACATTTGCATGAAGGGTCCAGTCTGCGAACGCTGCAAGAATATATTAACAAATCCATGCAATGTCATGCAAGAATTATACACGAAATAATGCCACTTACACACACTATACAAAGCGAGACATTTAACTTGCATTGGAGCACATCTAAACACAGCGAGAAGCAGGTACAATCCGGACACATCCAGGACAAACAGGCCGGTCAAAGTCTCCTGATGCAGGCGCTCTCGATTGACAAGCGTTTTGCACATCCAGCGCTAGAATTAAAATAAAAAAATAAATAAAAATAAAAACATGACTACTAATCCTCATATCTGCAGCGCACATGGATCAATCGCACGCAGCATATCATGTGGGTGTGGACGAGCGGCATCACCAAATGTCATCATGGAGCAATAAAACGCCACGGTACCGACTTAAAAACGGAACAAACGGGGCCCGGTGTCAGGTTTGATTCAGCCCGGTGCTGATGGCAGCAGCTGTGCCTCTCTCCCTGGACAGAGCCGGCATGTACCCCGATTTTTTTTTTTTTTTTTTATCCTCCTGTTTTCACAGCAAGCTGGACCGGACTCCCCGACGTTGCATAAATGTGTTGCACAGGAGCAGCAATGAAGCCATCATTGCAAACACACACACACACACACACATACACACGCGTATATTAAACATGCACAAGGCGACGCAAATGAGATCGAAAGAAATGTGCGTGTCACTCACCTCGCAATCTTATTCCCATTTTGTGTGCGTGTGTGTGTGTGTGTGTGTGTCAAACCAAGGAACCGCACGAGCCTTGACTGACGTCACGCAGCCTCTCTCTGCAGCAGGCCTGCAGAGGACGACCAGGAGAGAGAGAGAGAGAGGGAGAGGAGGGAGGAAGGAAGGAAGGAAGGAGGAGAGGAGACAATGCTTAAAAAGATGCAAAAACATAAATCATAAGAAAAAAACACACACACATCCCTCCCATCTTTCTGGTGATACCTGAGAGCAGAGGCTGACAGACAGCACACACACATAACACAAGAGGAGGGACACACACAGGCTTTTGCATGTCTCATTCATTCAACCCAACAAGATGAGTTTTGTGATGCTGCCAGCTGCTGCTCTGCTCTGTGAATTCACTGACATCATCACCCATGTGTCATATTATAGCTTTTTTTTTTTTTTTTTTTTTTTTTTTTTTTACTTTAGCATCCTGTCAATCATCCAACCAAAGCTTGATACAAAAGTGTGTGGGGGAGGGACTTGAGGAGTCATGCAGTACATGAGCTGCCAGCTGGAGGGCCTCAGGAAAACTGAATGTAGACTTTAAGATGTTTCATTATTTGCTGCGATGTGTGATCCATTCAAAGTTTGCATATAGTGTAGTGGTTAGGTCGCTGGCTTCCTCCCACAGTCCAAAGGCGTGCAGATTAATTAGTGATTATAGGAGGACTAATAGGTTAATTGGTCTGTAGGTGTGAATGGTCGTTTGTTTCTGTGTGTAAACCGCTGACTTGTCCAGGATGTATCCGGCCTCTCGTCCAGTGTTTCACTGACATCTGGGATCGGCTCCAACCCCCCCACAACCCTGATAAAGATAAGTGGTGACTGAAAATGAATGGAATGGATAGAATAGTCAGAGACTGGACTGTACAGTAAGTAGTCCATGAACTCCACCTGGTTTGACCAGTCTGATCGTGCGATGGGCCACCACACATTTCTCATCATCTCATCATTAAACAGTTCTGAGACCCGTATTACTTTATTTTCAGTTTTGTTTATCTCACATAGTGTATTTTCCTTAGTGTGAGTATGCTATGTGCACTGTATTTCATGGAAAACCCAATATCAAATCTTTGCCCTGGGCCCCTAAACTGGTTAGTCCAGCAATGGTTTCACTGAAAAGTGAATATCTTTGGGTTTTGGACTGTCGGTCATGTCCATCACTATTTTCAGCCTTTTCATAGACCAAACGATTAATGGAATCAAGAAGTCAAGTCAAGAGAGCTGAAAGTTAGTTGCAGCAGTTTTTAAAGACTGATACATCTCAGCAGGGTCACGGCGGGCTGGAGCCGATCCCAGCTGGCATTGGGTGAGAGGACACCGTGGACAAGTCACCAGTTCATCGCAGGGCTGACACATAAAGACAAACAACCATTCACTTCACATCAGATTCACACCTACGGGCAATTTAGAGTCACTAGTTCACCTGCATGTCTTTGGACTGTGGGAGGAAGCCGGAGTAACTGGAAAGAGCCCAGGCAGACACAGGGAGGGTTCAAATCAGGAAACTTCTTCCAGTGAGGTGACAGTGCTACCTACAGCACCACCATGACCCCCAAATTATTAAATTAAATGATTACATTATTGCATTACTTAAATTTAGACAAATGAATTTTTATCCACAAGAAATCTCTCAAATAATGAGCTTTGAAACAGGATTTAGACGATCGTGTACAGAGATATGATTTGCAGACAATATATTTTCAGTTTTTACAGAATAATTTGGGTGGCTAGTCAAACTTTTTTTTATGTAGTTGGAGTTGCATTGTAGACTTTACTATTGATATTAATATTTCTAAAATCCTGGCTATATATATCTAATATGGACAAGAAATGACCACGAAGTATCTAAAACACAGATCTATTCAAAATGTAAAAGAATTGGTTATTGAATTATGTTTACAGGCACCTATTTTGTTTATTTTAAAATCACTTTTCCTAATATAATTATCAATCTTGTACTCATAAGAACCACAAAACATTTGTCATATATGTTATCAGCAGCATGCATTTGTTTGCGGGTCCTCGACTTCTTAAAGCTTGAGAACAATGTGGATCTTTGTATGCGCGGTGTTAGCGTCAGGAGAACTCATCATTATGTTAAGTTACAATGTGGTGACAGAAAATAAAAGCAAACTACACAAAACTACAAAAGCTGCTCCCCGTGATTCAGTCTGCAGCTGATGTGTTGGGCCCATGTGTCACAGCCCGGGGATATTTTCTGCACCAGTGATTAAAAATAGTCATGTATTTACAGCAACTAGTGTTTGCCTTTGTCATGTATATTACGTCATATGTCACTTTCAATTTAATTTCCATGCTGCTCATGTGTGATAGAAATTTAATCCTCGGTTTAGACGGTTCTTCACACCTAGGTGTCGCTGAAGTGATGCTACATTTAGGATTCCCAGTAAAGCAACCAGCCTCCCGATTACTTTAATATATGATGTGTGTGTGCCTGCAAGACAAACTGAGTTACTGTTTCAATCTGTAATTTCAATCAGTGTGAACATTTTTACACAATGAAACAACATGTTACACCAAAACAATATATATATATATATATATATATTGTTGTACACAAAGACATACATTTGTCCACTCAAATGAACATACAATGTGTGGATGAGTATATGTTATTTGAGGAGTATATAAGTAGCAGGAGTCTGAAGATTTGCAACATTTACACTGATACTAGATTACATATCCTCATATGTATCCCCAGGAAGTCACATCACATCAACTTCTTTATGATGTATTAATGTCTGAATTCATTTAAAATTGAGTTAGGAGACATTAAATGCCTCTTTATATTGTAAAACATTCAGCTTTAACAAGATGAAGCTGGAGATCTCCGAGGCGAGTGAACAGTATGAGGTTTAATTTTATCGTGGCGCATAAATTCAGCCAAAACTGGGAAGTGTGTGTGCATGTGTGTGTGTGTGCACATATATGTGTGTATGTGTGTGAAAGAGAGAGTTTGTAGGAGCCCCAGAAATCCCATTTAGGAGCTCAAGCACCACTTACTGGTCAAAGACCAGAAGTACACCATGTACAGCCTGCCATTTGAAAATACTGTATTTGTACATATCTCAATTCATCAAGTGAATATATCATCAGTCAACACTTCCCATGTCACCACATTTACTAAAATGAATAACGCGTCCTGCCAGCACTCTGCAAAGTTCTTGCTTGATGTGATGAATCTGGGAAAATTTGATTTGTTTAAGATTAATTACCGTCTTTTAAACGCACAGCTGTTTGTTAGAAAGCACTTCTTGTTCCTTAGCACATTTCTTTAGATTCTGTTTGTGAGCCGACATCAGATTTGTTGTAAGAGGCACAAAAATCATCATACAGGACAAATCCATCACCAGTCATGTAAAAACTCTTTGCATCATTACCACTGAAACACATGACAAGATTCCAGTTTTCAACATAAAAATGACAGAAATACAATGAAGTACAAGTTGTCAACAGACAGAAAAGCCTCTTTTTATTGTGGCTCTACATCAGGATGCCAAATGAGCTGATCAGAAAGAAGCTTTTTATTTTTCAGACGCAGTCTAAAGTCCTTCTTCTGCTGTGATGTCTAAAATGTCCAAACTCTTTTTTTGAAGCTGCAATTAAAAAGTGTAAGGGAGAATTCATTTAGTCCACTCAACTTTAGATTATTCCGAGCGAGTACACAGAACATTAAGGTGTCAAATGGGCCATAATTCATCACACTCTTGCGACTGTCAAATTATTCATGCCAAATGTCAACATTTCGCTCACTAATTCTCTCTGTAAAACTTGGGCAAGATAAAAAAGATACAGTCTGTGCTTTATGGCCAAACGAGGAATTCATTTCACTGCCATAAATACAATACTATATAATAATAATAATAGAGAGGGAATGCAGATTTATTCTTTGTTCTTCAAACACGCACACACAAATGACAGAATCAGAATCCAACCTTTGGCATGTTGAAAATCCATACCGATATATATGAACAGATATCAAATATCAAATGTTTATTTGTGATCTTAACGTCAGGTTAGAGGGTCAGTGATCCTCTTAGTGTCCACATAGCTTTGACTAACATCACTGCTGCACATATTAATAAGGATTTTAATTGAATTAACAAAGATTAGACATATGAGGTTTGTTAGATGTGTTTTGTTACTACACCTGCTGTCATCAAACCAATACCTGCAAACACCACGAATCTCTTTCAGTGCTTTTTTAGTCATTGTTTTGTTAATTTGAAATGTAATTGTAAAACACTTGTTGCGATCAAGCCTACTCCGGTGACGGTAAGAGGACTCTTCATGGATGCTAAGTGACGAATATGCAGCAATATAAGTGGTGATCTTCATATATACCATTAATATTTAAATAGACATATATATATATGTGTGTGTGTGTGTGTGGTCGCGCGTGTGTGTGTGTGTGTATCATGTTGTATTATATTTTCGTGCATTTCACAGTAACAGCTGACACCTTTAGAAGAAAATATAACCCCTTTTATAATTAAAAGAAGAAAAAAAAAGAAGTTAAAAAAAAATAAATCCAAACCTGTTACATCAATCTCTACCCCTCTACGCCCTCTACATGCCGCACTCATCCAGTCATGACAGGGAAAGACTGACACACAAAAGCTTAAAAACTCTCTCCCTCAGGAGATTTTGATAGGATGAATATGATGCTGGGCCGTTTTCTCATTCTCACGTCAAAAACCGTGGCAAATTTAGACCGAACACCTTTATCCATCCCTCCTTATTCATATTTATGAGAAGTGACTGACAAACTCATTGTCTGGTAATTACAGTGTGGTGAACCTTCATTGTCTTTAGATTGGTAGAGACTGAGACATGCTGTGCTTTGGCTTGCTGCACTAATGCAAACCTCTTCCATGTAGATATTATTAGTCACTGTTTGCTTAGCAACCACAACACATGTCTGACATTTTTGTACAATGAAAATGTTTTGCCCAGAGTTTATTTTATTTTGGCTGCGGGGATTTATAAAAAGGGTGAAAAGGAGAAGAGGACTGAAAGGACATAGGCGAGGTTTTATCAGTGTTATTGTTATTGTTGTTATGTGTGACGCTCTACATCACACATTACGTAAGTTATTTGACACTTTATATTTTTGAGTGATGTCAACGTCAGATGTGAAATCACTGGAAGACGCTGACATCTAGAAGCATCTGTGCTTATCACATGTTGAATTCATCATAAAGAAAGACCTGTAAGTCTATTTTTGGCACAATATTTACCCCCCACAAAGGTAGTTATTATTATATTCTCAAAAGAAATGAGCCTGTTTATCTGACGTGAAGATCAGTTCAATATAAAATATCATGTTAGGCTAAATGACCCACTCTTAAACGCATCAATAAGCCATGGCTTTATGATGTAGCAACAACAATATGAAGAAGAAATGAGAGGAAGAAAGCAGTTAAAGCGTTGAACAGCAGGGGGCACCAGTAATATGCATGGATTAACTGATTTTATCAGTAACTGAGAGAAATATTACTGCACTTTTAAGGATCAAATCAAATATTAGAAATGTCTGTAATTGTTTTTGTCTTTATGGATGATTGTTGCCTTGTTAAGGCTCAAAGAATGATTAGATTTGTCTGCTATCAAATCTTCTGTGAACACTCAAAAATCTCACAAAGCTCCCTACTCACTGAACACCCACAGTGCAAAATGAACCTGTGCACAAAATTCTCAAAGGGACGAGGAATTCTCGCTACATCACTACAAGTCAAATGGGCTTTGGCCGTCTGTTAACACTCGCAGGGTAACAATAATAGTACAACAGGCAAGCCTGTGGGAGCTCGGCTAATATCAATATATCATCTCAAGTGCCAATTATACTCATTAAAGGGATAAAATGTGATGAAACTGCAGGGTTAAATCATTATCGCATTCCATGCACAACAATGCAACTCATCTGTAAGTGCACAGCAGTCCAGCTATGAAAATAAGAGAGTGTGTGAGTGTGTGTGTGTGTGTGTGCACAGATACTGTGGCGAGAGGCTAAATAACAGGTAAATATAAAAACATTTGGACATCACTTGAAGATGTATTCAAGTAATTTTGGCAAACGGTGCTGCTATTACAGTTGGTGCTTAACAAATTTATCAGCGTTCTGCAGAAACAACAAAGCCAGCTACTGAGGAATTATTATCTCATTCCTCCACTTATAACAAATGTATGTTTTTTTCAATGTTGTGGTTTGTTGTGGTATTGTTCCTAAATACTGCAGACAGCACTAGCTTTCATTTCAATGAAATATCAAAACTGGAAATAGATGTTTTATTGGCTGACTGTTTGTCCAATTAAGATGCAATACACGGCTAAACATGAGCAAATCAGTGGAGTTCTGTGTTTTTTTTTTAGACTAACATGCATGCTGATACACCTACACACGTGGAAATAAATGCATTATTCATCATTTTATAGACCTTACATTTAACTGACTAGTATAATTTCTGCAGGATATCTGCAGAAAAAATTTGAAAAACAGACAGACATTTAATACAATTCTTCATTTGTGCTGCCATTTCAATCTGTGCAATGTACAACACATGCAGATCTGTGCAGAGCGGAGTATCTAGAGTATATTAATCTTGAAAACTGAGATCTATTGATAGCCAGAGGCTTTTGTGTTGCAGGCGACTCACTGTATGTATTGCTGGAAATGATTTCTGAATGGAAACAGATCTTGCTGACTGCAAATGCATTAATGTCCCAATATAGTAATACACGGGTCTTATAGCAAAACCTCATGTATCACAATGACAACGATTATCCAGATCTCTGCATTCTTAGCTTGAGCCATGGATGTTGCCATAGTAACATGAGTATGTCTTATCAAGTACGGCCCTTGTGATTTTTCACTGCAACTTATTTAGGCTGTTCACTGTAGGTATGACAACAGGCTATTGAGTTGTTGCATTCATTTCCATGTTAATGGAGTTAACAGCCATTGTGTGTTAGCTTAACCTTTGATCCTGCCTTGTCAAATTGTTGTCAGCTAATATTAAATTAGACTCGTGATAGAGGCTTTTTATGTAAATGATGTGAAACGCTTCAAAACTATAAATAGGCATAATTCAGCTGAGAGCTAATATGATGGTCGGTGTGATATCAAAACATTGTTGCTGCGCTTTAATGATCAGATGGTGAAAAAGCCATTTGTGATGCAGGATTATTCAGAGGTGCTGATGTTATGAATGTTAATCTTATCCATCATAATCAGAGTATATATTTTGGATTTAATACTCGGATGGCTCAGCGTGCATAAAGCTCAGATTTTTTTTTTTTTTTTGCAGTTTTGTTGCTGAAGAAGCTCAAACATTAGGAGTCTTGATTTCACATCAAATTCTATGTAAATAGTAAAACCAGTGACTTAAAGCTCCGTGTCACCAGTCTGAAGAAACGCTTTAATCTCTGCGGCATTTTGCTTGCATAGCATAACCACAAAGTGCAGATTTTATTTGAACTTGGTAGTCACTTTGTAGCTCCAACTCGTCACACACACTTGCGCTTCCTCCCTCGATGAAAATAATGAGGCTGTTTGATGTGAGACCACTATGGGCCGTAATGAGAGGAGTAGACTGTTCAGGACACATGAAAGCTCTTCAGTCCATTTGGACCATGAGCGGCCATTACGGGCGCGGGACTGAGACACCATGGAGATCTGCTGACTTTATGAAGGGGTACAGGATTTTAATGATGGAGGCAACAGCTGAATCTGTCACCCTTTTAACTTCTCGTGGAAGGAGGGAGAAAATATTTCAGAGGTGTTAAACACAGAGAGACCTACAACATTCAAGGGCACAGTGAATGGGCCGTACGAACAGAAACATGGTCACATATCCCACAGGTGCTGTAGGAGGATCGCAAATGAAGAGAGAGAATCTGCTACATAAATTAAAGTCCTTGATTGTACCAGCTCTGCGACTGTTTAAGTGATTGTTCAACTTCAATCATACTTCTCTATTCGTTCATAATGATAATTTCTTTGAGGGTTATTCTTTTGTTGGAAAAAGACCCAGTGTTTTCACGACCTGCAAAGTGATGAGTCCATAAATTATCTCTTTCTCGTCCAGAGGCAGGAAGCAGCACATCTACCTCTCATCATATCAATCTCTTTCTCCTTCACAAGACGCCACTGTCAGTGGTGCCAGAAGAGACACAAACACAGAGAGTGGATGAGTAGGAGGAAGGACAAGCTGATGGTGATGGAAGGATCAGCATCTCTTCATTTATCTGCAGCACGATAGAGGAAGAGCCCCAGCTGAGACGGGGTTAATATTTCTCCAGCTTCACTTCTGGGGAACACTGTGATTTGTCACCTCAGTAGTAAGCCCAAGTGCCAAGAATCTAGTTAATGGTTAGACACAGCATCCTGCCACTGGGCACCATTTTGGCTCCATAACAATAGGAAGGCCTGCCTCAGCCACAGAGTACTTTGAAGGACCGGGGGCCCTGTCACTATCTGTCTCCCCAATGATAGCAGTTCCTGATTAGTTAATAGTTAACGGACATGTGGATGCATCAATCCTGAGGAGTGACGGGGAGTATAAATGCACAAATACACAGACGGTGGGAGCTCAATGCTGATGCTGTAAACATATCTTGTTAACAGGAAGCAGACCCTATGCCGCCACAGCATTGAGTGACAGGATCACAGATGACTAACAACAACAGAGCGGACTCTTTTTCTTTTTCTTTTTTTAACTCTTCTGCATCCTCGCTAAGCATTTGTGCTGCTAATGTCCTCAGAGATGAATATTGCATTAGTGTTTTTATTTAATCTTTGGAAAAAACATGATTTATAGGCATCCACATAAAATAATTTGCCCTTTTGATTGCCTGAATCTGAGGATTGTGCAGAAATAAGTACACGGACATAACTGAATTTGTGTATAGGATTGTGCAGAAATAAGTACACGGACATAACTGAATTTGTGTATTTGGTGCTATTTTATACCCATCTCTGCTCTACGACAGCATAAAACACAATTTAAGTCCCTGATTTTCAGCTATAACTCACCATAACGTACTCTCCAGAGCTACAAAAGCAATTACAAAAACTACAACCTAAATCACATTGTTAATTCACATGGTGATTGCTTACAACACAAGACAAGAGACTTTGAGGCTGTTTTGATTTTTAAATGTGTACCGCTGATCTGACTCATACATATGAAAGCCAACCATTTAAAGCACCAAGAATCACAGGAGGGGGACCAAACGCGTCTCTTTAGGTTTGAAACCCTCTACAGGTTTGAGATCAGAGACAGCTTCTGTCTGATATATGGTCGGGGCTTTTAGGCTTGGGAAACATACTGTAGTGTATACGCCCCTGTGTGACCCCAGCATGGCTCCTATACACTCAGACAGAGGGAGACGTCACTCTCTGTGCGCTCCCCTCCCCGTGAAAGTGACGGTTCATCACCAGCTAAAAGCCACTAGGGGGGCAGAGCCGGCCATTATGCACGACTGAGAGGGAACAGTGAGGAATAAGAAGGGGAGGGGACTGTGTGATGTTACAGCTTTGCTATGCTGCTAACCAGAGACCCCCCTCTGCAGCAAGGACAAGCAGGCAGTGGTGTCTGAGAAGTATTCAGATCCTATACGAAAGTACAAGGAGCTCAAAACAATAGCTTAGAATAGTACTTGAGTAAATGTACTTAGTTACCTCATATCAATACAAGTAGGACTCACTGAAGCATGCAGTACTTTTTATTTGTTCTCAGCAGTGTTACATGATATTCTCACTGACCCACGTGGAAAGCAATCAACTAGGTGCATTTACTCAAATGTTCCTTTTATGTGTACCGCTGAGGTGCTTCTACTTTACTCGAGTATTCCTATTTTACGCTGCATTCTACTTAAGTATATTTCACAACATTTCAGAGAGATTCTATTTCTTACTCCATTACATACATACATTTATCTGGTAGACGAGAGCTGACTGTGTACATATATGTCACAGCTTTGAAGCTGCAGAATAAAGAAAAAATAAACTCATTCTGAGACAGACTTTACTTAAAAAATATATATTTTTTAATAGATTTATACATTTACGGCAAAATCTATGTGACTCAAAATAATAGAACAACATACAATAAAACAAAAGAGAACACAACAGCACCGAAGAGAATAGAAACAGACGAATCGAACGTAACAGAAAAGAGAAGGCCAAGATGGCACACGACGGGAAAGAATAGAGTATTGAATTCACGAGAACCAAGATAGGACAAAATAGAGCGGAACAACAGGTTAGGAGAGAGTAGAATAGAAACAAAACACAGCTGAGAGAGACAGGACAGAATAGCACAAAAGAAACAGAATAGATTTTTAAAATAAACTAAAAAAAAAAATAGACTGGATAAATGAAGTGATCTCTAATTCTTTACAAACAACCAGCGTCTGATTGAGTCTGCATGATTTTTTTGTGGTCACTGGTGTTCCAGTCCAGAGAATAACGAGGCTCTGTGTTCTCTATTATTCTTCACTAATGGCTCCAATTCACAACTATCAGAATTCTGCGGGCATTAAAACAACTGTTGCAGCCCAGAGAGAGAGAGAGAGAGAGAGAGAGGGAGAGAGAGCGAGCCGCTAATGCTGAAGTAGCTACATTTTGCATACATTTCATGGAGCTCCAAAGAGCAAAGCTTGATTTGGATGGTTAATTTAGATGCAGAATAC
Source organism: Larimichthys crocea (assembly GCF_000972845.2). NCBI lineage: Eukaryota > Metazoa > Chordata > Actinopteri > Sciaenidae > Larimichthys > Larimichthys crocea. Next base: position 3,154,459 of record NC_040020.1, read on the forward strand.
ATACTGTAGTTGGCGTCGAGGCTGGTGTGCACATGCAAATCGTCGCCCTGCTTGACGGGGAGGGTGCACTGTATGAGCTGAGCATGTATCAGCCCACTCATTTTTATACTACTAGTCTTTATGTCCCAGCCCAGCCTCCTCTCTCTCAGTCTCTGATTCCATCTTGGCAATGACAGACATGCATACACACACACATACACACACACACACACACACACGCGCGCACGCACACACACACACAAACACACATACTAATACACTTCACGTACACTCTCAATCGGCCTCCCTCACTCACTTCTTTCTCTCAGTGAAACACACATGCGCACAGTTTCCCTCAGACTTCGACACATTCTCTTTGCTTCTCTATGGGTGAGCCATCATTATCTAGAGAGAGTGCCAGTGTTTGGCCACAGTATGCCTCCTTCTCAGCGTTGAACTGAACAGCCGAGACATAGGCTGCTGGTAGTGACACAGCTGTCACAGACATGCCTCATTACTGCTGTTGCAAATGTCAAAGCACTAAAGTAATCACTCACAGCTCTACTGGACACATGGTCATACCGTAATTTATTTTATGGGAAGAGGGGTTAACAGTTGTGTGTATACGCCGATGCTACATAGATGAGTGGATTTTTACACATTTCTTTTATTTGAGATACTTTGTGGAGATGGCTGCATGCTAATGTGACAGCAGGTTTCTGGATATTTGCAACAAGTAAAAAGCATGATAGACATTTTTTTACACAAGCACAAACTCCCTTCAGAGTCATTACTGTCAATCCAGGATGCTTCCAACTATGGTCCCCTCATGGACCTGATGATATATATGCACCCCGGAGCTTATTTCCTCCACACATGTCAAAGTATTTGTGCTGGCCATTTCATTGTTAACAGGTTATTCCCAGCTTTGTGCAAACAATAAAGTGATGAGAGCGTATAGGTGCACATCGCCGCTGACATGTCATGACTGATTTGACTGATCATTCATTGTTAGAGGAAGCTGTAGTACTCCGCCACCAGCTGATCGGGTTAATGGTTAACATTTCATCCTGTTGTCACTACAAGCTGCTGTCACAGCCATCCAAACTATCTTGGACCGCAGTCAGTGTTGTATTGTTATGACTTGTTATATAAGTTGCCTTGTAGTGTTACAGTTATTTTAAGTCTCTGCTATTTGAAAATTATATAGAGGGAAAAACGCTCAGAAGACACGTTAAGCAAAACCATAGAAACCATGAGAACATCTCGTGGTATTAAGCATGCCTATTATCCCGAGCAGCATGTAACCCTTAACCCAAGCGGAGGTCTATTTGTGCCTTTTTCTGTGGAAGCTGGATGCTTTCATTCATTCAGTCTCAGACGGAGACAGGAGGTGTCACCTGTGTGATTTGGATGAGGATAGAAATACATTTTAAATCCAACTGTCCTTTTTATCACGAGCTTGGAGTTTAGGTTTCCCTGAAAATGTCTGCCCGACATCCCAGTCTGTTTCACATTTGACGTAGCTCAGTTTTTATTAAAAATGCTCACATATGCTTGTATCTTTATATCTGATATAATGTGCTCGACACATATTGTATATGCGGCGCTGTGTATTGGCTTGCTTTCTATTTGTTTGCTGTTGCCTCTGAGGGCAATGTAAGCTGTGCCATGTAAGCTCATGTGGGTTGGGTACCTTTAGATGTATGACACTTGAATTATAAATATTCATTAAATCATTCATTCATTATGGAAAAGAGAAGGAGAGAAGCTAAACGGCTTTATGTTCTGAACATGAGCAGGTTATTGCGATGTAATTTGCTTTTTTTTTTATCATTTCAACTTCAGAATGGATTTCAGTCTCCAAAAACTAGTCGCTAATTTTGTCTGCCTGCTGTTTGGTGCTGGGCAGGTAGTGTACACTGAGTTTTTGAAGCCTTTTTAGGCTGAAAACAGCTGCTTACTGCAGCCGAATACAGGTGATAATTCTCTGTGGGTTCATCATTATCAAGTATCCTCTATTACATAACGCTTAGTCAGTTTGAAAATATTGATTATAGCAGCTTTAAATGACTTCAAATGTATGAAGCGTTATTAACTAACTAGATTTATTTCAGCGTCCACCAACTCGAGGTAAACTTGAGGTAAATTCAATATGTTCACCAGCTAGTTGTTCATTTTGTCTGTCTGCTGTTTAGTGCTTCAGTTGAAAACAGCCCCAGAAAACAACAAGAGCAGTAAGAGTGAACCGAAACTTTAAGGTTGCGAGTTGCGGAGCCAAAACATTGAGCTGAAAGACGCTAAAATGCTCCCCAAAGCTGAAGGGAAATTCAGGGTCAGTTGATAATTCTCTGTGGGTTCATCATTGTAAGCACATCACACACAGTCATTTTATTTATTATTATAGATTATAGCAGCTTTAAATTACTTACAGTATAATTTATGTTATTAACTACCAAAGAGCAGTCTGTCCTGTACTAATCTGAAGTAACAGGAAATGACATCCATGTGGGCGGCTTACCTTTAAATGTATGACACTTTACAATTATAAATGCCGTTCATTCATTATGGGAGAAAGACGAGAGAAGCTAATCTGAATTTCCTTCACCAGTTCACCAGCTAGTTGCTAATTGTCTGCCTGTTGTTTGGTGCTGGGCGGATAGTGTACATTGAGTTTTTAGAGCCTATTTTTGCTGAAACTACGAGAGCAGTAAGAGTGAACCAAAACATTAGGGTTGTGGGTCATGGAGCCAAAACACTGAGCTGAAAGACGCTAAAATGCTACATAGGAAATTAAGAATCGGGTGATAATTCTTCACTGTAAGCATCGTCTTTCACACGACATACAGTCATTTGATTTATAAGTCATGTAGAAATATTGATTATAGCAACTTTAAATGTTGCGTTATATGTTCCTATACTAACCTGAAGCAACACACATTACACACACTGGATTTTCAGACCAACAACACATTGAAGCTGTTTGTATGGAATGATTTGTTCCATTGACATGTCCAGATTCCTGGTTCTTGCCACAGTATACATACGCCGCATTGTGAGGGCTCAAACCTGGAATGTTCCAAGGTCAACTGTAAAGTTCCCTGAGTAATTGAATTGCTATGAAGTCATTCAGCTAGCTCGGTGTAGCACGTGTTCACTGCGCTTTCCATTCACTTAAGGTGCAGCATATACTGTAAATCCTTTGAAGTAGTTACCATAGAGATGTTGTGTCCTGGACAAATGTGGTAGACTGGACTCCTTGACCCTAGAATTGAAAAAGTTCTCTTCTGAGTCTAGTGCTTCGCCTGGTTGGTCGTATAAATGAAGAATTTGGGCACCAGAACAATGGAAAGAATTAGGCACTTTAGAATGTTTGCATAACGAGCTCCTTCTCGGCGCAGTGGTTCTCTTCTTTTTAATCACCTGCACTCTCCAGACCACCTACACCCTTCTTCATGATCAGATACAGGACCAACGGGTTGATGTATGATCCGAGGAATTAATCTGCTAAGCCTGATTGCCATTACAGCCATGCGATTATGCACCTTGATTACTGAGCCCACCCCAAGGACCATGACGTGCCCCGGTGCGCATTTTAAAGGTGCGCATAAAATTATGTGGTGATTACCCCACAATAGATCAATCCACAAGCGAATGAGACTGTGTGGCCATATAGACCGTCTCAAGTAGGACTGTGATTATTAATAGGTACTTGAGGTGACCTGATACCTGAAGCTTGAACCACTGAAACTGCCTCGGATCCTTCACGAGCAAATAAATTCATTTTCATACATTCTGAAAGTCATTATTGGATTATTGTTGTAGAGGTAGGATTGTTTGGAGTTCAAGCATGGATAAAAGGGATGTTGGGCTCTTCAGAGACGACTGGGGCCGTACTTATCCCTCTTGAGATAGACTTCAGTTATTTAATGGCAGCACAGATGTGGATGGGCTTGACATTGAGGAGGGTGGAATGCTCCACGTATTCACACTATATAATATGGATCTGCTAAAGGTCTGTTTGCTTATGCATGATGCAAAATAAATGAAAAAAAAAAAAAAAGATTATGAGGGGGGAAAAAACTAACTTTTGTGTGCCAATCAGAGCAAAGAAAAAAGGTTGTGAACATGTGAGTACATATCATTCTGCAGTGACACTTATCCTCAGAATTTGGGCCCCATCTAATCCTTCACTGTCATTTGAAAGGATTTTTTTTTTTATTTAATCCTGAGCCAAAGTACTAATTTGGTAGAGCAGATAAATAGTGTCATTGACTTATCCAGAAGCAATCCTACGTCAAGCGATTAATTGGATGAGACAATGAAGAAGTGAAATCACATCCGTTCATGGTTTTCTCCCTGGTTACATATGGAATGTGTTAGTCACACAGAGAGAGACATTACCTTGGATAAACCTCCCCCCCCGTCCCCAATGCAACGGTCCTAATGTTAACATATTTGCATTAGTAATATCCTGGCAAGGATTTAATGGACTTGATGTGCTACCATTCACAGCAGAGGTCCACGTTCTGAGAAAGCATGGTTCTCAGTAGCGGTCATGTGCCCTTCCTGCACAATTACTTAATGGCTTCAGCAATTACGCACATCTACAGGAGTAAGGAAAAAAACAACAAGAAAAAAAAAAACATAAATGTCAGTCAGTGGAAAAAGAACTGATTTATGTATTTTTGTCTGTGTATCAAAGCATTAGTTAGGGAAGGTTTGTGACATTGTAAACGTATTCGATAAAGACAACGCGGCTGAAACCATACGCACATGCTGTAGATATATCGAGGACCATTTACAGTATGCAAAGTGAATCTGAGTTTCCAAATGCACAAATGCAGAAATTCCATCACTGGCCAGAGTTCAATAACTCTTGAGTCTTCAAGTGTCTGGATAATGGTCACTGTGACTGCACATCACTGCAATTCAAAACCTCAACTATCCATCAGTGGACAATGTTTGCCTCTAAATCAACACGGATAGGGGAATGTGCGTTGATGCTGGTTGGGCTCTGTGCTATTGTAAGTGATGATGAGTGATGGACAGGAGAGGATGGGTACATACTATTCACAGTGCTCCATGTGGCAGCTTGCATTTTCACACTGGTACAGTATGTTTGTCAGCTACAGACAACGCAGGCACTTACGCACCGCCGTGGGCAAGCAAAGTAGTGTTCTGCCAGCTGACTGCGTCATGGGCACATGCATGTCCTACGTATCACCACGGAGTCCCTGGTAAGACATGTCTGCGCGGTTTGCAATGCCAGATTGTCAGATCTTTGCATCCTCTAAAGATGCACAGAGCACATAGCATCTTGACCTCCTATTTTAAGTATAGACGTAACAGTCTTCCCCCCTCCAGAATCCTGTATGTACACTAAAGGAGTCATATTTGCTTACCTTAAACATTACTTGTACTATACTCAAAGTGTTGGAAATTTTACCACTTCACATGAAAATGCAGTGTCTGTTTATTGTAGCGAAAGAAAGGAAACAAATCTTGCATGCCCTCGCAAGAAGAATCACTTTTTTCTTTCTCTCTTTTTTATTCTAGCAGAGAGGTTTCAAGGCACAGAGACCATTAATTGCATTTACAAGAATGCACAGGCAGTTTTGACAAGAGGAGACTTCAGTACCACCATTCTTTGAGAGAAAAAAATATACATGATAATAGAGCATAATCGCATTCAGCAATCAAGTGGAAATTAATATCCTTTTATTGCAAAAGTGGATGAGTGAATGAACAAAGGGATGAATGAAGTGAGAGCATCAGATCATGTCACTGACATGGCAAGAAAATGTCCTGTTTAACAGGTTTCCTGTAGAGATTACCATGACGCCCATGGCGCTCATCTCCACGTTTACAACATGAGGAAAGTGATCTTTGAAGTCGAGGGGATTCAGAATCACAGCACTGAGTAATAGGGTATTCACTTTAATGTGTGTTGAGTCACAGGGCAGAACTGCGAGGTCTAATTTTAGGCCTGCAGTGTGGTGCCACAGGTGGACTGTTACAATGTGTATTTTGGGAAGAGATACACTCATCTGAATGCTCTGATGGGGGGTCCCAATGCCTGCATGAAACAGATGGGCGAAGTGAGAATGGGTCATTCTAAACCATGCACAAGAAACTTGCTGCTTCCAGAAAATGTTTATTTTGTTCATAAACTTTTCATAAAAATAACAACATCGATATTAATTTAAAGTATTGTAGAAACTGTATATGTACAAAATCTTTACTTGAACAGTTAATATAACTTAAGGCAAGTTAAATTACTTTTTTTTTTCTTTTTCCATTTTTTCTTTTTTTTGCAGTACCCTGTTGGTGACAATCTCACCAAACTCAACATTTTTTATTTTTTTTTATTTTTTTGTTGCTAAAGTCAACATTTCAGCATACAGTATCTCCAGCAAAAAAAGATACCAGGAGTCAAAAAAAAAAAAAAACCTTTCATCACCAAGGTTAGGTAAATCCACAGAAACTCGCAGCAATGTGTGCTACCTGATTACTCAAAAGCAATGTTTATATGGTTTGCTAGTCATTTTCTAGCTTGATTAAACATACTTCTGTACATACTGTAAAATCATTTTTGTTTGAAAAGCCGTACCACAACTAGTTATAACATATTGCCCCCTTCCCCTCCCTTTTTTTGTGTTAAAATCTAGATCATCAGTCTCAATGAAATAACTCTCATCATACCAACAATGGGATGAAGTGCCAAAAGGTTTCTGATATCAAATTGTAACATTTAAAATATTGTGTTACCAAACAATAGCCCTCGAAAAAACCAAGACATTATTAATGATTTAGAATACATTTCACCTTGATAAATGACGCTCAAATGTGATAAATGTAAAATATACAGTTAGCTATAAAAATACAAAGAAGTACAGTAATACAAATATATTTATTTCCCATTTATGATATATCTTTCACAATTGTAATAATCCAAACAATTGTATAACACAACACAAAGACCAATGACAAAAAACACTGACAGCCAAATGATAAGAAGTTAAACAAACACTAAATTGGATCAAAGATGGACAGCTTTATGGTCAGAGCCATAAATATGTTAGCCTACATTCATGTCAATAACCCTCACTTGTGGGAGTGAAGGAGTACCTTGACAGTGGTTGATATTCCAGTTAAAGGAAATAAAATAAACATTGACATAAACATGCATTTGTTTTAAGAAACATAGTCCAAACCATTGCTCTAAGAATGCTAAAAGCAGAAAATAAGAATCTTAAATGGAGATATTAATAATCTGTTTAAGTGCAATCCGTCCAGGCTCGGAGGCGATGGAGGTTTGGAGCTATCCAGACGAAGAAGGTGCTGAACAGCAAGTCATGCAAATGCCGCAGCAGAGAGGTTTGGCTCTACTGACAGTAACAGCAACAAGTCACTGTTGATCTGTTTACCGACTTTTACAACTTATGCATGTTTGCATACAGTCGGCAGCATCAGCAGCAGCAGGCAATAAGGCCGAAGCAGTCCTCTTTCTCCCTTTCTGCTCCTAAAAAAAACAAAAAAACTGCAGTACTCGCAACAACCAAAAAAGAAAAAAAAAGAAACAAAAGGAAAACCTCTGCTGTCAGGCATTGGCTTGCCAGTCAAACCAACTCAGACATCAACTTGTAGTCAGCTGGCTTATCTTCCAAGACGGAAAGATCCTAATATATTGTATGTGAGGACACATAGCCTTGTCTTCAAATTCCCTCTGGAAGAGTGAACGGCCATGCGCCGGTGGTCACCTGTGGCTTTATTTCCATTTTCTCCTTCTGTTTCAGGTGTACGCGTCCGTGCCGTTTCCTCTCGTCGCTCCGGGCGAACCGTTTGCCGCAGATGTCGCAGGAAAACGGCTTCTCCCCGGTGTGAGTCCTGGTGTGGGTGGTAAGGTGATCGCTACGGCTGAAACTGCGCAAACAGATGCGGCACTGGAAAGGTTTGTGGCCCGTGTGGATGCGGATGTGCCGGTTGAGCTCATCCGAGCGGGAGAAGCGCCGGTCGCAGCTCTCCATGGGGCAGGCGAAGGGTTTCTCTTTGGCTGGGCCGTGAGAGGCGGCTGGGCTCTTTCTGGCCCTGGGGGGTTTCGTCGCACGGGTGGTGTAACTTTGGGCAAAAGAATCTGGCAACAAGGAAGAGTACAGGATGGAGTCTATGGTGCTCGGTAAAGCTGGTGATGTGTATAAGGAATCACACTGATTAGATGGCTGTGGAGGTTCGGGGAAGGGTTTCAGGTTGGAGGAGAGGCCCATTGGAGGCGGTGGGAGGTAATTATTGTACAGGGGGCTGGAGTAGCTCTGAGAACAGGTGTCAGAGAAACACGGTTCCTGTTTGATACCTCCCTCCACTTTAAACTCCATCTCTGGGTTGGGACAAATTGGGGGAAACGTGTCTAAAAGTTCCTTAACATCCATTTGCTGGTCAGGGGGGAAATCGCTTGACATCGGGAAGGTTTCCGTCTGGAAACTCGTCTCCAAACAGTCAGACTTGTTAAATGTTCCCCACTCGTAGCAGCTACTTTCAAACTCATTCTTGACCACGACAGGGAAAGAAGCGGCCTCTGACTTTGGTTCATCCTTCTTCTGATTTGGAGCTCGGGAGGAGCCGAAGCTGAGCTGGGAAGTGGACGGGTCTTGGACTTGGCTGCCGGCCTGATCATCAGGATATCTCGGGCACGTTTGGTCTGGAGAGTATACAGGGGGAGAAGGTCCGGAGCAGGTGTATGCTTGCCTTTTGACGCCGGGGTCTCCAAAATTACCATTGCTGCTGTCCATCGGCGCAGGCGATGGATAAGTTCCCCGACTGTTGCCGCTCTGTTGCACTTCTGAAAGTGGCAGTGTGGATATACCCACGATCTCAGTGATCATATTGAGGAGTGTTTCGGTGCTGCACGGCGCTCCCTGAGATGCCTCAACATAGAAACTGCCAGAGTAGGCGAGCGAGGACGGGGTGTAGGTGTCTTTTGGGCATTCGCATGGATTAAAAGCAAATTCCGAGTTGGAAGCTTCGGTTTTGAGGGTTGCAGGGGTTCCTTCTGTTGAATTAGAGAGAGAGAAAACTTTGTCATCGCGAGTGTTTTTGAAATACATATATATATAAATGAGAATCAGTGCAAATTAAACGAGGAGGAAAATCAGCGTTACATAAACACTCATGCGTATTTTGGCACAGGAATGCCTTGATAAGACGCCTTGATACACTCGACTGCACTGAAAAAGAGCTGCCGTATCTCCCTCAGCGGTGCTCATATTTAACAGATTTTCTTTGTAAAAAAATTCTCATGCATGCACATTTCATCGAGTGTGCAAAGATGCGAACTCACCGTGGCCAAACTGGGCAGGTACCCCCCGCTCTGCATCGACGTACACCTCCTGGTTATCTTTCCGCACGCTGTTTTCCATTCCCAGGGAAGAACTGTTGCAATTCTCAAACTGAGGGTAAAAAGAATCTTTCGCATTCAAATCCATATTGTTCAACATAATGATGCACTTAGAAGTCCGTCTCTTCCAGGGGGGAAAAAGGTAAAAGGGGGGGAAAAATGTAAAAAAAAAAAAACAAAAAAACAAATTATGCAGATTACTGTTTTCTTTCAACCCCCCCTTTGATGGTTTTCAACAAATGATCCAAAGTGGTCAGTGTCAAAAGGTGTAAAAAAAAAAAGCAATTAAAGGTATTCCTTCTCGTCTCTGCTCCTCGGTAGGTATTTGCTTGCTGTGGGTTTCACATCAGCGACTTCCCCTCTCTCTCCTTATATACACTTTGGCAGCTCCCTCGGCCCTCCTCCCCATTCATCAGCTCCAGTGAGAGGATTCCCCGCTGCGTGTAAACTTCATGCCCATATATGGACAGAGGATGTGACGGAGTCCCCCACACCCCCCTCCCTCTTTCTCCCTTACCTCTATCATCCTCCTCCCATCCTGGAGAGATGGAGTCTGACGTTGCAACAAGTGGCGACCAGTGTTGGTTGCTTAAAAAACGTTCATGTTTCTCTCCACGTTAACCATCAAATTAACAAAATATTACAATATATATATGTATTTTTTACAAACATAAAGTGGTTTCGCTTGATCTCCCCCTGCAGCCCACACTGAGGGTGAACTAACCCAAACGGCGTAGGTATCCTTCACCATCTGCCGATTTAGTTCTGACCGCCCTACCAATGATATGAGGCATAAATCATGAAAATAGGAGGGGATACTCCAGATGTTGGAGGTGCAAAGGCATGCAACAGGGTGTGATGGGAAGGTAATGTAACTAGTAACGTGACAGATGTACTCCCAGGGAGTCAATCCTGAACTAAAAAAATAGAAAAATCAGATATTATGTCATAATTTGAGGATAAACATCAGGCATACATATGTATAATTTATAGATATTCCATGGATGGCATCATAGGTCAAAGACAGACAAAATATTTGCTCCTAATGCATGTTTAACCACTTAAAGTATCATCTTCAACTACATGAAAATGTCTAATATTATATGATTTATTATAACCTATGAAAAAAGTAGTTCTACATATCTATCTAGTTCTACATATTTTAAGGAGATATTGAGGCCTGTGGTTCTTGCAATACATATTTTAAGGAGATATTGAGGCCTGTGGTTCTTGCAATAAACATACCAAAAAACGATGAGGTACATTGAGATCAACAGGCAGGCATGTTAAGATGCTTTAATATAAATATATGTGCAACATCATTACGAAATCACCGACAATGAAGGTCCATGTGAGTCTTATGCGAGGCTGTAATATTTGTTGTTGTTGCTTGAAGGCTCGTTAAAGGTAATGCTGATGTTCAATGTTCAAAATCAAGAAACTAAATTAAACAGTCTGACAGCTGGGATCTGTTCTCTGCAGACTTTGTTGATCTGTGCAACCCAATAACATGCAGGCTAATGTATATGTAAAGTACTAATTAAACAAATTGAAGCGATAACATAGGCAGATGATGATTTATTTATTCTATACTGTGAATCAGACACTCTCCTCTCTTTTTTCTCCCGGACTGTTACAGCTTAGATGTCTTCTAGCAGTTCAACTGAACATCTCTTCCCATCATTCCACTGCTTACATTCACTTTCACACCCCTTCTCATGTTGGTCCCTGGAAATTGTGGTCGCTCGCTTTTACACCATCAGGACGAATAACAGCACGGTCCGGTCTAAACGAACCCTTGGCCTTTAAAAGCATTGAAGGGAGTCGATAACACCCCTGAGGTGTTCAGTGGTTGAACCCAACTGTTCACATGACATTTCAACCCCCAAAGCTTTTTTTTTTTTTTTCTGGCTGTTTCGCATCTGTTGCTGGGTGCACTCAGTGGTCACACTTCCTATTACAAAAAGTCAATACTCTTTCATAGGACGTTGCGGTTTGCAGCAGACCTCTGGCCCCGGTTGGAGGTTCAGGACCACGGATAGCTCCGGCACGGTATTCAGCCGTGTAATCACAGATGAACCAGCAGAACATACACTCTTTACCACTTTACTCTCACTGCTTCCTGTGGCTCTGCGTTCATGTGGAAGACACTTTCTTTGCATGAAATCAATCAAACCGATCATACCGCAGAGGGAAATCATAAGTCACTGCTAACATGCAGCTACAGCTCCGAAAAATCTAAATTTGATATGAGTCTGAGGTGATGTACACTCACCTTATCCTGCAACAGTCGGTTTAAGTGGTGGGAATGAATTATTTTACACTTTTTACACTTAAATTCCACATTTCTGACTATAATTATGTTTTTTTATTTTATTTATTTGACAGCTTTCGTTAACAGACATCAGCTTGTCAAACATTTCTATAGTCAAGGAAAGCCATCTTGATAAACAACATTAATGTACTGCTTAAATGTTAATGCATGAAATAATGATTCATTTATAACAATGAGTCATTTTAGGCTACTTCTAACACTTTAAGTACATTTTCTATCTATGTCAGTAAAACGAAGAATGCAGGACTTTTACTTGTAACTGTGTTTTTGTAGTGATGCGGTAACGGTACTTCTATTTGAGCACATGATCAGAAACTGGCTATTGATTTTCAATAACTCGTGAAAGTCTTCCACTTATGGACACCAGCGGCAAAAGCAATAATGATATAAAAAAGAATAACGAATGATAGCAGTGATTTTGCCGGCATTACTGCTGAATGACCTCTGGTTATGTCTGGTACCTGGCTGAGATTTGAGTTGCTCATGCTCATGGGGAACAATAAATAACTAATACTAATTCATCCACCACTGCAGACTGTTGATAAGAAAGAAAGAAAGAAAGAAAGAAAGAAAGAAAGAAAGAAAGAAAGGAGATATATATCATTAGAAGCCATAAATTTGTCTTTTAATGTTTCTGTTTTTGTTGACACAGTCACAGAGGCATTCATTTAACCATTATGTTTACTATTGAAGCTGTAGTTTGCAGTAGTGTTTCTAATATTTTGGCCACCTCGTTTACATACATAAGAGGGCCACTATATTAGGAACAGCTCTCAACATAATCCACCCCTGTTCAACAATAACATGATCTTATATAACATAATTTAAAAATGCCTCAACCCAACAGTCTTATTCTTCATTGTGAGACTTTTATTGACAGCAGCCATTGACAAGTGCTCATGGCTGTACACAAGTAACCACAGCTGTATAAGATAAATGGTTATATCAGACAGTCACACCTTCACAGCAGTACAGAAAGTATTTATCAATAACCTCAGGAATTCTTTATAACTTTAATGAAAGAGCTCAGAGCTCAGGCTATTTGAATAGTTTCCGAGTGCGCTTTGCTGTGGATAAGATTAAGTGAAGATAAAAAAGCTTGTGGGCAACATGGAATAACACATTGTGTCTAGTGCGGCACAAATGCAAAGAGACTATTAGACATAATACACAGGCTGCTTATACTAGACTACTACTCAAATTTCAATACTGAGTGGTGGAAAATGTATCAAAGGATCTCTGAGTCGCTGCCCTGTCATCTTTTTAAGGTAGTGTATGATAATAGCGTATAAGCTCTTTCATTGCAGCAGTGACATTCTCCCGAACAAATCGTTTTCACCTCAGATGTGCACTCTAATTCTAGGCACAGAGATGTTTAGCTTTGAGGAACTGCCTCCAAGTAATCCTGAGTCTATTAAAACCAATCTGATCACACAGAGTTCAGATCATGGGATGCTGTTATGATAACTGCAGTGTGGCTAACCTCTCTCCTCCATAAAATGCCACAGCACCGGGACTAAGTAATGGATTTATGTAATGTTAGCACTTACTGACATTATAGCGCAGGGGTAACGCCATACCTGTAAAAGTTAAATGAAAGCCTTTGTTTTATTCACTCACTTCTGAGCACTGTGAGACAAAATGCTCCTGTTTCTTAGGGAACGGTGTGGCAGGTTGAGACAGAATATAGAGCACAAAGTTGCTGTTCCGTGTTTTAACAAGGATATTGACTTCAAAGTGCTGGCTATGGAAAGAAGATGAAACATTCCTTTAATGAAAGGATATCTTGGTACTTAATGCACAAGTGGAACACTCTTTAATATAGTCCTGACCTAAAAGAGTCTCAGCTTGTAGTATGTCTTTCTAATTTAACCAAATGACCAATTAGTCTGTTGACATTACCTGATCATTTGGTTATTTTATTAACCTGCAGTTAAATTGCCCATGTGCATGTGGTGCCATTATGAATTAAATATAATCTAATATAAATCTTATGGAATGGGAAAATGGGTTGACCTGATGGGCCTAAAGAAAGGGGGCAGCAAGAAGATTCAAAACCCACTTGGGGCCTTTCTATGTGGAGTTTGCATGTTCTTCCGTGAATTCTCTACGGCTTCCTCCCACCTCCAAAGACATGCACTTCACAGATTAATTGGTGACTCTAAATTGTCCATAGCTGTGAATGTGAGGGTCAATTGTTGTTTGTCTCTATGTGTCAGCGCCGTGATCAACAGGCCTCAACGGGGTGTACCCCGCCTCTCGCCCAATGTCAGCTTGGATCGGCTTCAGCCCCCCACAGCTCTGATAAGGACTAGTGGTTACAGAAAATAGATGGATGGATAGTCCTAGAAGAAGAACCAGAGGGCCGAGGGTTTCTTGAATGTGTGTAGCAAATTCCACTTCAATCCATCCTTTGGTTGTTAAGACATTTAACTCAAACCCACAAACGTCAACTTCTTGATGAAGAAACGTCAGCGGATCACAATCATTAGCATTTGTCATCTGCAAACCATGAAGCTCTACACAAAAGTTTGTGACTACCTATCCTGTAGTCGATGAGACAGGATCACAGGATAAGTGAGGGGGTCACCAAAGTCATTAGGACTCATTGGGACTGTGGATGTCCGTAGAAAATTTAATAGAAATCCAAACAACAGTTGTCAAGATATTTCAGTAAGAGCCAAAAATGTCCTAGAGGAAAGTCAGACGTACACCAGGTCAGTTTGTGTGCACAAAATGTCATGCACCAAAGTGGTGGAGTGACCAAGTGACCTATCAACAAAACCATCCATAGATGTAAGCAATTAGTATGGTTAAAAATGCAGCTAATTTAACCCAAATATATCCTGTATTTTGCAAAGCCTCTACATGCTTAGTGCCCCAACAACTGCAGATTTACTGTGACTTGCAGATAAACTGTCAAACAGGTTTCCAGCCTCTGTCTCTGTTGATTGAATTGTTTATCGCATTACTCCAGCTTTATTGATTGTGAGTGTGTGATGGATAATATTACTTTCATAACCCAAGTGTGCCCCAGGGAACGGTAAGTACTTTTCTTTATACTGTATACGTAACCCCCCGGGGCCCTGTTATTTTCAGGTTCTCTCCTGGACAGGGTGTGGGAGTTTTCGCTTGCAGGTGGGTGCCTGATAGAGTTGAAGAGGCAGTGAGGAGTGACTGCCCTCTGAGATCGCTGCCTGCAAGATGAAGGATTGAGTGGACAGTAATGTCTGTTCTATATTTTCTTATTTTGACTTTCAATATCACTCCTCAGCGTTCAGTAGTGTTGTAATAAGAAAAAGAGCTGCTACGCTGACAACACTAAACTAATCTAATCCAGTAATAGAGACAAACTCAATTGTCTCTTGCTGTGTAGAGCTTTCATGAAACATAATCACAAGAAATAAAAGCATTATCTTTAACGAAATACCGAATTATGCTTCAGACAAGGCTGATACACATTTAAGGACAAAATCTATCTAAAGCTTGTTGATTTTGCATTATTGTGCAGCACTCAAGCTATTGACAAAAAACCAAAGGCGCATCAATGTTTGGTTTTACATCTAATGTAGGTTATGTCCCTGATTTGAATTTTCCCCAAGAGCATGAGACCTCAAATCTCAGCCAGAGAAGACCAAAGGTAGTAGCAGTAACGCTGGCAAAATCACTGTGATCATTCATTATTCTTATTTATGTTGTAAGCCGAATCAGATAAGTGGAAGACTTTTGCCTGTTATTGAAAATCAGTAGCCAGTTTCTGTTCATCGATGGCTTTGCAAAGGGAAGACTAAATTTAGTGGACAGTACAGCTCTACTGTTTTTCTGCGTGTTACAAGTGTTACAGATTCTGCCATCACGTCCACATTACTACTCGACAGCGTAAAAGACAATAATTTAGCACCGCTTCATAATGAAATATATCTCGCTTGATGTACAGCAGCTCCTCAAAGTCTCAATGTCTTGGCATTCTGTCAACCAACTATGCAACCCACACTGTTTGAGAGTAAATAATAGAAGAACCTGATCCATACCAGGAAATCCACTGAGATGCAGAGGCTGCCATTGCTATTTGAAACAAAAAAAACATTTAAAATCCTACCATGATCTGGAGAGGTTAAGCTGGAAATACTGAATCTACAAGGCAAATGCAAAAAAAAAAAAAAAGGCTACAGTTTTGCCTGCATCCATATAGTAATGAAATGTATATCATACAGTACACACATTTACATTCAGCCTCAAGTGCTGTGTTGTACTTTTGGATAAGACCTTTTTAAGTTTGTGGATGCAAAGCAGGTTTTTTGGAAAAGCCAGGGTTGCACAAGAGCCGGTGAAATCCATCTTCCTCCCCCAAATCACATTCTGACACGTCTCACAGTCAAATCTCCCCCCAAGGCGCTAGATGAGGGAACATCTTCAATCTAAACCTGGATACAATAGGGCCTCTAAGATACCGCAAAAATGGATTGGGAGTGCTAAAACCACAGAAACCTCTGCCGGAAACACGACTTTCTATAAATACAGGATACTCGCCTCAGCTGCCAAGTTCGTTATTTTCTCTCCCTCTCTCTCTCCCTCTCTCTCTCCCTCTCTCTCTCTCTCTGTCATGTTGGGCTCTGCATAGTTATATATACTACATCATCATTCAAACACTGGGCAATTGAAAGGAAAATAGCACAAATAAGAAAAATAAAAGCAGCGGAAGCGTGGTTCTTCTTTTGAAGGAACATCTCTCTCCTGCTCTTCCTCTGAGAGTGGGAGTGGGTTAGGGAAGCCCGGTACCAGGCCCCGATGCTGCTGCTGCTGTTGGTGTGGCAGGTTTCCCGTGCGATCCAAAAATACTTTCGCACTCGCCCACTTTGGTCCCCAGCCGCCTGTACTCTTTGGTTCTACAACAGGGATGGGTGAGAATCATATTCAGCTCTCCAATCGTGATTGCGGAATGCCCCAGTGTTTCTTTAACCATGCCCCCAGACTCCTCCACACACATTGCATGGCTCCCACCTTGCCCTCTTCTCTGCTGGATCCATGCTTGCAGCACTCTGACAGTCCAATTCTTGGGCCTGATCCAGCTACTGTACCTGCTGTTACCTAACTACTTGGACATTTTCAAGAGAAATCCATGCAAATAGAACAGTGTGTTTTTCATATTTTCTTTGAATTACATCTCCAAAACTGATTACAAAAATGTTAGATTCAAACTTAGGAATGCCTTCACTCCCAGATCCACTGATGATGTTAGATAATAGTAGATACAATACAAATATCTGCTCTACCAGATACAACAACAGTCCCTTTAGACTGGAGCTCAATAACTACACACTACACAAAATCATTATGGTGCAACATGGGACTAATTGCATGTACTTTTGACCAACAGAAGTTAATACGTCTGCATATTCTAGTCTCTGACTCATCTGCACCCACACTGATTTCTATTTGTTGCTCTTTCCCCCAATCTATTGCCACCACAGGATGTATGAAAAGATATGAATGTTAATAATTAGGAAGCATCGTTTCCATCACTGCTTAATCGATGCACACACACAGTCATTACGGGGACATGCAATGCAAACAGATTCAAACAAATAGCTAACAGCAGACATGTGAGGAAACAGATGAAGAATGTTAAGAGCTTGCAGCTAACAAAAGTAACTATGGAAACGGCCAGCTCTACATTGCACTAGCTTCCACAGCTCTCTCCAGAAATAAAAACTGTTGGGCTAAGAGCGAATCAGGTAAAGACAAAAGATCCCGGGTGAACCTATTTATAGTGGGCCTTACATAACATACATAGACCTATGTTGGCTGAGGCAAGTTTGGTGCTCAACAGCAAGCTTCTGGGGGGCAAAGGCAGGGTACAGAGAGCTGGAGATGCTTGGTCCTGCAGGGTTTTTTTGTAGAAAGACATGAAGTATAAACAGCAATTAGGCCAGTGTGAATGACGACGCTCATGGCAAGTGTATTAAATAGAGGGAGGAAGGCTCGCTGTTTTGATGTGAGGGAGAACAAACACTGGTACGCTTGTCCTGGGAGGGCAGTGATGTCAAAGCCGGAGTTCCACGGACAACATTACCACGCGGTGAGCTAATGAAAATTGACACATTAAACAGTTCATAGCCATGAGGCTGTAGGACAAAGACAAGAAAGAAATGCAGACGTCGTCACAAGGAGCAAAAGTTCATACCCAGTTTGGCCGAAAGCCTTGTTTATTTGTATGGGAGGCGAAAAAGTTGTGTCAGAGGAGCACTCTCCCTCTCACACACTCACACTATTATGTCGCCTCAGGATAAAAACATCTGACATCTCCAGTGAGATGTTATGAACATACAAGCCCACATACGCCGAGAAAACCTGTGTGAGAGCCACTGTAATGCAGGAGTGGTGATCATCTAGAAATACAGCCTGCCACCATATCTTAAATCCAAATTGAGCCATTAGCATAATTATCCACTTATACTGCTTTAATTCTAAGTAGCTCTCCATTGTAAGTAAAATGATAGCTAAGCTGTATTCAAAAAGCCTCTTTTCCACTCACAAATGCCTTATTAATTAGCTCCCTCTAGCACAAGTTCCCAGTAATTACATTCAATACAAGAGTGAGTGCTACAAGGGGGGGTATTTCCAACAACTATCAGACAACTTTTTCTTTAATTACTCTGCAGATGTATAATGATATCCAGGATCTATTTCAGCAGTGCGCAGAAGATGTTTGGACACTGCATTCACTAGTCAATTCACTGGTAGTAGGCAAAATCACAAAATATCCCCTATATAGAAGCTCTGATAAGGTTGGGATGATATGCAAATGAATACTCCATGACTCATCTGTTTATTATGCAGTCACATTAGTTAGCTCTGATGCTGTTTGGCTATTATCCCATCTCACTGTGAAAAAAGGGTCTTGGGTGAGGGGGATGGATTGCGCAGTGAGTGCTTTAGTCACACAGATTGTCCGCACTCTTCAAAGAAATAAATGCATTTTCAACTGTAGTTGCATTGAGGGGATGTGGAATCCATTTCCTCTGAGAGAAACAGTGAACGGCAGAGGATATGGCTCATCTGTATCCAAATCTCTTGGCACCGTGTTTTTTTTTTTTGCGTTAAAAAGGTCAAAGGGTCAAATGATGAGCTTGTGTCTCCCACGACTCAACCCGAAGGCAATCATTGCACATTGATACATCATGCACTGATTTACGACAGACAATCGAACGAGGGGATGTTTCATGTTAGAAACAAAAATGATTTTCTCTTATTTGTGTTGCTTTTAATTTAGAGTTTTATGAGTAGAAACACTGAGAAACAAGCTGTAGCTTCTAAGAAAAACTACCAATCTGTGGCTTCACAGTCTATCTGCCGCTCTGCTAACTGATAGAGGTGCTTTTTTATTTTTTTATTTTAGCCCTGCAACCTTTATACACCACGCTAGAAGTCCAGAGGTTGGAACTCAGTGGTTATGCACACAGACTGAGAGCCCGCATCAGTGCTCTCAGTACCAACAATTATATTTAGTGTCAAAGTATTAATAAGAACATTGCCACTGTATGCACCAGTGTGTGAATGTATGTCAGCATATGTCAAGGAGTGAAAAGAATTTGCCATCTATGTACACTCCATGCCTTTTTATTTTAGCTAATTAAGCACCTAGCCCTCACTGCAACTGCGCTCCATGGAAACCATGCAAAAAAGCCCATTGACGTCAGCTGGAGGCCTTCGAATGTGCCATCTGACAAAAGGAGGAGGACAAGGCTGCTGTACTTAAGGTCACGGTGTGTTGAAGCTACTCTGCTTTGACTGACAGACTGAGGTTGGCTGACATTTATACTGAAAACGTGAAGAGATAAAAAAAAAAGGGTTATTTTTAGTATTTTACATGTATTTTACATCAATAGCTAAAAGTGAGTAACAATGTTGGTTAATTAGTAATTATGCAAGCAAATGAATCAAAAAGCTCCTGTTGCAGCTGTGAGGTTAAACACCCTGACATTCCACTGCAGTGTTTATTAAGCTTATTCATATTTTTTTTTAATATGCACACTCTTATGGAAAGATTTAAGAAATAACTTCCACTGGGAATGAGAGCACTTTTACTAATCTGAGATTATTCAAGATATAAAATGTTTATGTTATGAAAAAAAAAAGATTATATTTGTGAGAGACTCAGCTGATAATTTCATGGACGGCAGGTTATGAGTAGTGGTGGAATAATCAATAACAAGCGTCCAATGTGAAGCAGTGTCAAGGTCTGAGCCACAACAACTAAACCCAAGTTATAAAGTAAGGACACAGAGAAGGTAGAAGGAGGTTGTGGCTATAGGTGTAGAGCCACTGCTTACCTCAATGAAGGTAACAAAAAAAAGTACAAACAATAAAAATATTTAAACCGTTTATTGTTCTTAACAAAACAAAACCAATCTCACAGTCAACGTTGTATTCCCTGCCAGTCAAAGGCTGTGTTTACAAAATATGGCTGCTTGGATGCAGTGATTTTAGAAATGTTGAGCAAGACTGTACAGATTCTTCATCTTTTTTTCTTTTCAGATCAAACAATTAAATATCAAAATGACTGAATCATTAAGACAGAGAATTGAGGACATACGATTTAAGAGAAATGGCACAGTAAAGAAGAATAATGGCCCTCGATTCAGAAGTGAATGCACAGCTTGGTCATTTATGCACTTATTTTCCAAGGTAGAAACTGACAAACCTGATAAGAGTTGTTCACACATATGGTGTGTGAGCACGTACCCTCCTCTGGAGAGGTGGACCAGCTGTTTCCTGCAGCTTAAAGAGAAATACTGTAATCACCCGTCTCGATGTTTCCACATTCAAACATTGCATTTGGAAGCAATGAAGTTGCGTGTGTCTGAAGTCGTGAGGGATGTGAGTTCATTAAGTGTTTCCTAAATGCATCTTAAGTATATAAATGAAGCACTAGACAGTGCTTGGCTCCATATACAGCAAAGACAGGGTAGCTGCACTTACACTTGAGAGAATACCTGTGTGAAACCTGTTATTTTAATTAAAGGTTTAATGTGGAAATGTGATCATAAATCCTTATTTTTCAGCTGAATCTTGCAATTACAGTTTTTCAATGGCTAATTTCATGAGCCAGACACATTAGATATATTACTATATCTTTAAAACCTGATCGTGTTTCAGTCACATCCAGATACATGAAGGCCAATATCTTAGAACACATGAGATGAAATCTACAGCATCAGTACTGTTCAGCCATCATTAATACTGTCAGAGCTGACCAGCCAGTGAACGGGTGGCTTCCTTGGCCTCTGCCAGTACTGTCATTGTACTGTTCCCAGATATACCCTGTTTCAACATACTGTCTATAAACATTACTGATAATGTTAGTCCTGAGTTCCTCATAAAGAGCAGCTGCCTTCTCTTGGTATGGCCCTTCTGTGTTGCTATAGTGGTGCAGGGCTCTGACTGCCAAGTAGTTGATGTTAATCCATATCGGTCCCCTCCAGTAGGGGGCATCGTGTTCTGTGTTTCGCTTCATGTACAGCGGATCTGCCTTCGAGAGTGAACGCAGGCCGTAGGGTGTCCACAGCTTATTAGAGTCTCTCATGTCGCGGAAGATATGCTCTAGTTTGGGCGAGTCTGGTGTAAGAATTTGCAGTAAGAAAGGGAACAAGCTGACGTAACCCAAAGCGTTAACGTACTGCTGTTTGGGGGCCCGGCGGACAGAGCGCACAAGGCGCGCCACGGGGAACTGATGACGAGGCTGTCCGGGGGGCACGTACACCTTCTCCTGCTGCAAGGACACAGCCTGGGTGTGGTTCCCATAGTCACTGAAAGCACGAAGCTGTTCAGACCAGTGGAGCTCATTCAGTAGGTTGTTGTCACTGAGCACTTGGTGGGTAAGTTCATAGTCCTGATGGGGCTCGCCTAGAAGCCGGGCTATACTTGCCATGATGCCTGAGGACAAGGCCATCCAGCAGTGTAAATCCACATGGCGCTCATCTGCTGATGGGTGTGAGGCCCGAGGGTAGTCATCCAGCCCGGAAGTCAAGGTTTTGGGATTAAGGAAAAGGTTAGTGTCCTTGTCGCGTCCACGCCAGCGGTAAGAGTAAGGCAGGGGACCGGCCTGTGTGGTGTTGTACCATTCAAACCAGGTTTTCAGTCTGGGGAAGAGCCGACGGAGGAAAGGCAAGGTTAACTGCGATGCTACCTCCTCTGGTTTTGAAGAAGAGAGCTGTTCAATAAGTTCCTGAAGAGCCAAGAAAAGAGTTGGTGGGTTGGCGTTCTCGTTGCGCTGAACTACAAACTCAGCTGGGACTTTACTACGAGCCTCGTCCCCCAGGATCTGCTCACGGGGGATCCAGCCCTCGATATTGATCAGGTCTATCCAGTGGGCAATAGCCTCCCTGGTCACCTGGGGATCCCACTTGCTCAGCAGCAGCTGGTGAAAGCCTTCATCCCAAAGGAATCCTCTTGGAAAGAAAGACCGTGATGGTACGGCAGTGAATAAAGCACCTGAAGGGTACATTAGCGGGTATTCATTATAAACTGACTGTACCACTGACTGGCCATAGAAGTAGCCCATTCCACCCAACATGTTGCTGAGCGCTGCCTTGCCAAACTTGATTTGTGCCTGGCTATAATCTTTGCTCTCAAGCCCAAAAGTCTTCTCGAACTTTGCGTCAAACTCCGCTTTCCTCTTCTCCAGCTCCTGAGTCATGACGGAGCCCACAAGTTGGTTGGGGCGGTTGTGGTAGCTCCCAGACTCAAACAGAACTTCGATCTGGAACGGCGTCTGGACGGTCACCTGGTGAAGCACAAAGTCGCTCTCTTTCCTCGTGTCAGTGGGTTTCTGTTGGTTTTGGTGATGGGGGGGCTTGTAGGTGTCTACACCTATGAAATGCCTCTTTTCACCAGAAGGAGGGCTATAGACAAACCTGCGGTTCAGGCTGTGCTTCACAATGTCAGTCAGCTTCTCCAAGCCAGGAGAGACAGTCTGAAGATAGTTATAACTGAAAAGACAATAAGCCATTGTTAATCGCCCTGTGTTCTTGAAATCTATAAAATCAAAGCATTCGCACAAACCTTGAATGTAAGTTTATAGTCAATCAATGACGCACAAGTGATCTCAGCTGCACTAACTATGTTTGTGAAGCTGTGTCATAACCTGAAGGTTGAGCACGGTGGAAGCTTTCGCAGTCTCATGTTGTACTGTTGACTCAGAGGTTAAGCAACCGGTCACAGAGAGATCAAACTTCAAGCTCCCACTTACTCTGCATCATCCATCTTCCTACAATGGGTCATAATTCAAACAATTCCTCACGTCTTACAGTTCATACTGTACCTTTATGTTTTACTATGCTGATCTTCTATGAGCCTCATGAAAGTCTGAAGTACAAGTGTTGCGAACACAGAGTCCTGATCCACTCAATACTGCAACACTGGATCAATACTTTTATACCGTCACTGATTTAATGACAGCCACGTCGTTTCAGAAAAAGATTAGAGCCCTCATGATAAGGGTCTGCTGTCCATTGGCTATTTGTAGTAGCCAAAGAAATAAGTTATATATAGTACACAATATATACCACAACTTTCATAATTAGACAAACCTGATTCCTCCAGTGTGTTTTTCAAACTATGAAACAAAGGCTGAAAATCCTGCTTTTGCTGCCATCTAGTGGCTGGATTTTATTTTATTTTTTTAAATGTGGAGTGACTCTACAGTGCAACATGACATACTACTGAGTATAACCCAGAGACCTCACATCTGATGCTGGGGATCAAGAAAGGTGTAACAGACTTCAAATTTCAGGATCATTAAAGTGCCTTTCTTCTATTATAAAAAAAAAAAAAAAGACTTGGTGACTCATCATCATCATAAATCACCACATGCATTCATTTCTACATGAATCTTTTGCTCAGACGCAGTTTAAAACGGTCACTGTTCATCGTACATCATAAAACGGTGTCTCCTCACCTTTCTATGAAGGTTTAACCACTTGTGTGTTTACATTCCAACACTTATTTATAATTGAAGTATTTGAATCAGCACTGTAAAACATAACTATTTTATTTTTCTTTGCTGCATATCTTTAATCCTGATAAACTAAGCACTGTCATTCTACAGTATATTCCCTCCAGCTTCCTTGTCCTTGATCACTCTCTTTTGAAACTGCTGCTGCTGACTTTCTCATTCACTCCTGCATTCATGCATTTACCTGGCATATTTAGCACTGGATAGCTCCCCGGTAACCGGCTTTCTGAAGGTGATCTTAAAGTTTCCGAGCTCCTCTGAGAAACCAGTGATGGATGCGAGGCGGTTTCTCTCCTCAACGTGAGTCTCCAGCGAGCCTTGTGAGTCTGCTGCTGCGTAAAACATCAGGGAGATGACTGGCGCTTGAGGGGCAGAGCTCTGGTGGGTAAAGACAGAAATCATTTAACGTCAGCAATAACTGCAATTGTTTGATAAATCAAATGGTTTTTTGTACCACATAAAATACATCAGGGTCGTGTGTGGGAACATCTCAGTCCTCACATGCTGTTTGGCAGTGATCCTCCAGGTCCAGTCTCCTCCGTGGCCTCCTCCCATCCTCTTGACAAACTCCGTTGTTAGTGTGAAATCGTTGTCCCGGATTTCCTGGACGCCAAAAGTGAGCCCATCGTGCATCAGCCAGCCGTAGCCCTGCAAACGATCCCCTTGTTCACAAGTGTGCCTCAGGTTTACATCCATGTCAGAAAACTGACGCATCCACATCATGCCTGGAGAGATATAACAATAAAAACAAACGTTAACTTGTACAGTGGGAACGATGCACGAATACATCGTTAGAACCATTTCCTAGTCCCAAAACTCATTGGCTGCACGCCATGAGTAACCAGCCAACTACGTTTTTGGAAAACGTAGATCACTTTGTGTTGACGACTACTTAACAATATTGGCCATCCAAATTTGATGACAGGGTAAACCCAGGAAGTGTGGCTAAAATTAACTTGAATTTGACGAGTGTCTGGGTTTGTTTCCCTGATCCAGAGAAATTAAACAAAACAAATATCAAACAAAAGATTAAACATTACAAGCCACCGATTTTTACAGTAAAGACAGTATTAAGATTAAAATTAGATACTGTTTGGTTGTACAGCAATTCCCTTAGCGTCCAGTTTCCCCTTTTATTTCCCCCTTATGTAACTTACAGGTTGGAAAAAGCATCTAATTGTAAAAAAAAATGTATCATCTTATTCTAATTCATTAAAGATATATGATGTTTACACTCTGAAGGGAAATATTCAAACCAACAAGTCATCATCATGTTTTCCACGTTAATGGTTACTACATTCAACAAAATGGAACTTTTCTACATTTATTACACTTCTTTTTAAATCCCCCCTAAAGTTAAGAAGCTCTGCTAGAATTTGAAAATCTATTTTCATGGTTTTATTCCTTTAAACTCACCCTGAAGTTCACCTGTCATATACTGTATATTGAGGTATTTTACTCTGTTCATGAGCCTCCTGGCATCATGACAGCATGCGTCTTCGTTATTCACTACATGACACCATTATTGACCCTGATGGCCTCTCAGTGCTTCATATGAAAGCCAAACTGTACAATATTTAAAGAAAGAATACATATAAAGGATTTAAACTTCAGCTTGACTTTGAATGTGTGAGCGTACCTGTCACCATCGAACTGGGCGTCCTGGTTTTCATGCCAAAGTAGACCTGAGGCCTGTATGAGCCCCAGAACCTCTGCGGGGAAACCTTGGCGCTGCTGCTATTGGCATCCAGGACAGGAGATGACGGGTGCAGGGTCACCACCCGTTTGGCCAGGCTGGACCGCATGTAGAGGGCGTAGAAGAACCAGATCAGGCTGAATATGCAGAGGCCGATGGAGATGTTGATGAAGACTTTGCCCATATCGACTTTCTTTTTCTTCTCCTTGCGGTGAAATGCGGAGGGCTTCTCATCTTTCCTCAGGGGAGGGGGAGCGGCTTCACCGGTCACCACCCTCTTCCTCTGCCTGCCCATCCTGCCCTTCTGAAGCTGGAGACAAGAAGAGGACAGAGGAAGATATTTTTATTAATGTAAATCTATGTTTAAAATCCAAAAGGTAACTGATGGTCAAACAGTGCTTTCTTTCATAAATTACCATCTGCTCTGTGCCTGCATCTATGAATAGTATACAACAACATATGGCATAAAGTTACACATCATTTCTTGCAAATATAGTAAAGGATCCAATAATTAATCAACCATATTTCAGATTTCAGTTCAGGTACTACACACATTTTAAAAGCTTGATTCTTATAAACACTTAAAGTTTTATTATCTGGTGTTTTTATGAAATTGTTTGATATAATATGTGCCACTTTATTAGTGGCTGTCTGAAATACAATACCAAATTGAAAAGTACATTTAGCAGGAAATATACATAGCTAAAACTACTGCAAATACCGCAACAGAAGTGACATTTCTGGGTGACTTCCATACATGTTTTACATCTTCTACAGCCTGATTGTACATCATTTTCATATCTATTTCTTTAAAAACCTTTATTTCTATCTTTTTAGTAGTTATATTATAGTTTTTTCTTAAGTAAAATCTTAGCACAGGTTTAATATCTATCTATCTATCTATCTATCTATCTATCTATCTATCTATCTATCTATCTATCTATCTATCTATCCGGGACCTTGGTGTACTTAATAAACTGAGAACTGAGTGCATGTTGTTTCTGATGTCTCTCTCTTTTTTGGATGAATAAAAGGTTGAAAGGAGGCCAAAGGTGTTTTACAGTCTGTGTGAACAGCGTACAACACACTCCTTCTTGTCTTTTTATTGTGCATCTTCTGGTTGTGTGTGTTTGTCTCACTCTAACTCACTCTCTTGATCTCAATGAAACTCACTAATAATACAATAAATCAAGACTTTTATTAAGGTTATAATGCTCCGTTGAGACAGTTTTACAGAGATGTTGACTGTACGGTCATTTTGAAGGCTGCATAATTGATATAAATGAGATCCCCGGCATACACCTTTCACATCTTTGAAGCAGGTTCAACAAAACCTGATTATAACTTGGATTAATGCAGGATTTATGGGTGCAATTAAACATTATTTCTAGCTGACGTTTTGTACATTAACTCACAAACCAGTGCAGCTTTTCCATGAAGCAAATCGGCACAAAACACTATTATAACTAGAGCATATATACGTGGTAATAAACACCGGATTAAAAATCGTGTGACTCCTGTACCGGACGTGAAGTTCACGTCACCTCAGGCGGCGTAGCTACGTTAACCTTGCGTGAAAACGCTAGAAAATGCTTCAACACGGTGCCTAAACATTTATAAATTAAAACCCAGCTTCTGTAAAGTGTAAAGTGAAGCAGGGAGCACAGACACCTGCTTTAACCCGGGTTAAACTCGGGTTTATTCGCCGCTACGCCCCCGGCGACGCGACGTTTCCTTCAACTGGCCGCACGCTAGTAATGCTAACGTCAGTTTGTTTGTTTTATATATAATGAGGCCTTAATTAATTTAGCAGCTGATTAACGACAGAGCCGGTTTGTAGTTCGGGCTTCGTGTCCATTCATTCATTCATTCATTCATTCATAAACAAACTGTTACCGACCTGTCCGAGTAGCGACAGGCTCAGCTGCTCATCATCCGTTGCTAGCCGTTACTAGTCACTTCCTGGTTACTGCTCGTTCTACACTGACGTGTACGTTAGTGACGTCATCCTGCACCCAGTCCCTTCCCTCCTCGTCGTACTGTTAAAGATCACAGACATGCGCACTGTAGTGAGGGGAAGTTCGGTTCTTTTTTTAGGGAGTCGGATCATTTGAGCTCACCAAGAAGAAGGAGCCGGCTCTTTTTTTTGTTTGTTTTACCACTTATACCTTTTACAATTCAGCCAAATTTACCATTTTTTGCTACGCAAATACAAGCATTCATTTTTTATGAATACACTCTTTGTATAGCTTATATATTTTATTTTTGCATTTGTATTTCAGAATCAGAATCAGAAATACTTTAATAAAGTAATACTTTAATACAGAAATAATTTATATTGTGGTTTTATACTATTACCTATATTAAGACCAGCACCTTGTTGAAGCCCCCTGTAATTTAGTTGTGCCTACAGTAGTCTGTTGTACAATGACAATAAAAGCTTTC
The DNA here is from genome assembly GCF_000972845.2 of Larimichthys crocea. Taxonomy (NCBI): domain Eukaryota; kingdom Metazoa; phylum Chordata; class Actinopteri; family Sciaenidae; genus Larimichthys; species Larimichthys crocea. The sequence goes on from NC_040020.1 coordinate 3,182,324, forward strand.
TATTCTATTCTGATTTGTATGTGAGCGCATATATCATTTAAATTATTCAATACATCCTTTATATGTATCCAAAAGTTAAAAAAAAAAAAAAAAATTCTAATATCAATAAATTACTGTAGCCGGTTGTTTTCATTGACCCTTGTAACTCTCTGAAACCACCACATCATTGTAGAACCGCTCTCTTACACAAAGCAGATAGAAAAACCTTTAAATACTTAAGCATAGAAATAAAAAATAAAAAGGACAGCTATTGACTGGTGGATATTCAGTCACATTGCTTTACAAAACTAAACAAGCCGGCTCTTTCGGCTGCCAAATGGTTCTTTGTTTTATCACTTATACCTTTTACAAAATTTAGCCAAATTTACCATTTTTGCTATGCAAATACAAGCAAGAATGCAGCATTCACTTTTTATGAATACACTCTGTTTTCTTTGTATAGCTTATATATTTTATTTTTGCATTTGTATTTCAGAATCAGAATCAGAAACACTTTATCACAGAAATAATAAAGTAATAATTTAATACAGAAATACTGTATTTATTTATATTGTAGTTTTATACTATAATCTATATTAAGACCAGCACCTCGTTGAAACCCCCTGTAATTTCGTTGTGCCTACAGTATGTCTGTTGTACAATGACAATAAAAGCTTTCTATTCTACTATGACTTGTATGTGAACGCATATATCATTTAAATTATTCAATACATCCTTTATATGTATCTAAAAGTTTAAAAAATACATTTTCTAATATCAGTAAATTGATGACTGTAGCCAATTGTTTTCATTGACCCTTGTAACGCTCTGAAACCACCACATGATTGTAGAACCGCTCTCTTACACAAAGCAGATAGAAAAACCTTTAAATACTTAAGCATAGAAATAAAAATAAAAAAAGGACAGCTTGACTGGTGGATGTACTGGTGGATGTACAGCACATGTGTGATATTCAATTACATTACTTTACAAAACTAAACAAGCCGACTCTTTCGGCTGCCAAACGGCTCTTTGTTTTACCACTTGTACCTTTTACAATTCAGCCAAATTTAGCACTGATTTGACTTATGATTTGTATTTGAATGCATATATCATTTAAATTATTCAATACATCCTTTATATGTATTCAAAAGTTAAAAAAATTACATTTCCTAATATCAGTAAATTACTGTAGCTAATTGTTTTCATTGCGTTTACAGACCCTTGTAACTCTCTGAAACCACCACATGATTGCACTAACTTAATTGTAGAACCGCTCTGCTATATATGCGTGAGCATACTCGTGACTAGCCTTACTAGTGACTTTCTGGTTACTACTCATTCTACACTGACGTGTACTCTCGGTGTACGTTAGTGACGTCATCCTGTACCCAGTTCCTCCCTTCCTCATCATACTATTAAAGATTACAGACATAGGCACAGTAGCGACGGGAAGTTCGGTTCTTTTTAGGGAGTCAGATCATTTGACTCAGCTCACCAAGAAGAGCTGGCTCTTTTTCCGGCTCGCAAGCGGCTCATTATTTTACCACTTATACCTTTTACAATTCAGCCTCATTTAGCGCTGATTTGACTAATGATTTGTACGTGAACGCATATATCATTCAAATTATTCAATACATCCTTTATATGTATTCAAAAGTAAAAAAAAAAATAATAATTTCTAATATCAGTAAATTACTGTAGCCAATTGTTTCTTTGCGTTTACAGACCCTTGTAACTCTCTGAAACCACCACATGATTGCACTAACTTAATTGTAGAACCGCGCTGCTACACAAAGCAGATAGAAAAACACACGTGACATTCAGTCACATTAGACATTACTTTACAAAACAAAATAATTGAAAAAAATAAAAGGGCCAGCTCGTTCACGACTGACACATCACTAATGCGCAGTAGGGAAAACAAAGCAAATGTGACATTGTAGAGGGAAATATGTAATTTTATTGAAATATATATATAATAAGAACTTCTCGTGTAGGGGAGTGTGTTGTTGATCCAAAAATGAAAAATACAAAGATGACTGTAGGAATACAAAACATTAACAATAAAGCCTCGGACAGTAGACAGTGCATGCATTGATGAGTGTGTTGATTACACCATATATTTCCCAAATATAAACCATTCAACATAAATTCCCTCAAGCTGTTATTTACACTGTAGGCATATTAAAGCTGTGCCATAAAGACACACAGCAAAGCATCTTAAGATGTACCATAATTCGGGGGCGTCAGAACTTTGGGATGAAAAAGAAATCCAGTCTTTGGCCTCAAACTGCTTCTTAGTTACCAGTAAAGTTAAAATCTTTACACCTGTTCTGACCATTAGTCAGAGAACGATGGGATATGAGACAAGAGGTACAGAAGTGAAAGACGAGACTGAAATATACATTAAAGATCACAAATGTGATTGATGTACATCTTTACTATGCTTGCCCCGTCACTTACTCTTGGTTATTCTTTTGTCAAACACTGCTTACATGAACAAAACAAAAAAAAAGAAACTTTATTTTGTTGCTTTTTTTAATGAATTAATTATTTTTTACCCACGTTAACTTTGGTCAACATGTACAACTGTTACAGTGGCAAAAGATGAATTTTGCGTCTTCCAAGAAGGGCTGATGGTGCCATTTCACAGACAGATTTCAAGTTTAAAGAGCTGATGGTGCCATTTCACAGACAGATTTCAAGTTTAAAGATGAATTTCCGGATGAATTCTGCTTACAAAAAAAAGTCAGAGTGCTCCAAATAGTTTTTTTTTCTTTTCTTTCTTTTTTTTTTTTTTTTTTTAAACACACATTAGCCCCAATTTATTTTCCAAAAAAGGGCTTCTGAAGTATATTTGCCCTAATGCAAATTTCAAATAAACACCCAAACAGAGCCAAAGCACTTATTGCTCTGACGTCTGTGTGCTTTACAAAGTGAACATTTGGCCTCAGCGACCAAGAACCAAAGAAAAAGAGAACAAAAAAAACACTGTTCATAAAGGATTAATAGAACCACTTGAACCAGAAGCTATAAAGCATGTTGTCCTTGAAATTACTTCAAATTATTTATGGCAGAAAAAAAAAGAAAAAAAAAAAAGATCTTTGCTGTTGAGCTAAATTACTAAGTGCTCACTGACTGTACAGAACGCTCTGTCTTTTAAGTGCTGTTTTCATTTATAGCGCATCGCGTGAAAAAGAAAAAAAATACAGACATGGCAACATGAAGCAAAGCAAGAGACAAAAACGCCCCGATTCATCTCCCACACTTCCTCAGCCTGTCCACGCGTCTCTCTGCCGCTCTGACATGAATTGCACCAGAAACTGAGAAGACTGAGGCATAAAGGGCGCATCAACCCCAGAAATAAAGTATATTCTTCCAAAAAAAAAAAAATTGTCATAAACAGTGATTAACAAGATGAAGGGAACTGAACGCCCATACCACTCTTCAGTCTACTTTCACCAAACGTCAACGCTGGTTTGTGTAATGACAACATTATCAAGAGAGGAACAAGGAAACTTTAGACTGCCAGCATGCCCGCTTTAAGGGAGAACATGCTGGAGTGGAAACAGGGTGCGAGAACCTGTAGACACCCTTCCTCCTCCTCCTCCTCCTCCTGCTCTTCCTCTTCCTCTGGCGGGTTAGGTCTTGATCACGCCTCCGTCTCCTTCGCTTACAAAACGCTTCCGCCCTCTAATGGAGGAGACAGAGATTTTAGAGACACTTTAGCGTGCATCTTACGCATGTTATTAAAGAATAAGGCTGGTTATGTTTTAGATTTTTCTGGTTGTCAACAACTCCTGTGCAAATACCAAAACCACCGAGGACTGTCTGTGTATTTTCTCTGTGCCACAGACCTCCATTGTTGTCCAAAAACTATTAAAAACACTTAAATGAGTCACACTGTTGCATTGAGTGACATGTTCCTTCATTGCCACAAACATAGGCACTGTATAATTTGAATAAATACCACATCCTGTTGCTGTTAATACACTATTTACTTAGTAGGAACACTGAGAGCCACAGACATGCTAAGGAAGTCATAAAGTATTTACAGATGCACAATCACATGTTGGTTTTCGTTTTTATTTCCACAGGATTTGTTGTCAATAAGAACCAGCCATTATGAATGACCTTGTTGAAAGATATGAAAAAAGTGCTGACTAACCTGGAGGGACAGGCATCCCTCAGCTGTTTGGTGATGACAGACTCCTTGTAGCAGAGGTCCACGAAGCTCTCCATGAGGGAGTGGGCATGTGGCACGTCGAGGCTGATTTCAGGCAGCTCGTTGTAAACACGCTCGAAGCCCTTCATGAGATTAAAACGGAAAGCGTGACTACAAAGTTAAATCCACATGAATTTTCAGATTTGTTCAAACACATATTGGGAAACTAGTAGAAATAAACAAACAAACAAACAAACAAACACAAAAAGGCACTGACCCTGTTCATCTGATCCACAGTGATGAGGCCTGTTTTCCAGAAAGACTTCAGCAGTTTTATCATCATATGACTGGCAGTGTCGCCTTTGGACTCCAGCACCATCACTATAGTCTGAAAAAGGATGAGAAAACATAACGTGTAAGAAAGAGACGTGTCTAATCGTCTATTAATAAACTCAAACATCTGCAGGCTGCACATTTCACCACATGGTGGCAGTGCTTGCCCTTTGCCATTATTTTATACCTGAGGAGAGGGTGCAGGGGCAAGAGTTTGACAATTGTTCACTCAGTGCTGTTCGTTGCAGATGCAATGCTTTGCAGCACTTAGTCACACACAGAGATGTATAAAGTACTGGAGTAAAGGAGTGGAGTATAAGTACAAGTGCTATTTCAAAAAAATGACTTGAGTAGAAGTTAAAGTGTTCTTTAAATACCATACTTAAGTGAAAGTACTAAAGTATTCAAAATGTTTTGTACTTAAGTATTGCAAGTATGTAAAAAATTGCTACTCAAGTACTGAAAGTAAAAGTACTGTTGTTTATATTATTTCAAATACAACTTCTAATGTTACAGTGTTACAATGTTCATGGTAGAGTTCTGTGATTTCCGATGGTCTGTGAATGCGTCTGAATGAATGCAAGAGTGAGGGGGCGGGTGAGCAGGTGAGAGAGCGCGCCTGGGTGTCAGGTGTATGACGTACGGCGCACGAGCGAGGTTGATGTGTGAGACCGGGACTGTTCTGTTGGGTTTTTGTAATGGTTACGGTCGACAGTCACTGAGTCCTGGAACCAAACCGTTCAGCAATAAATGCAGGTTTGTTCAATATCGCCTCGTCATTCACAAGTAACGATTCAGCACATGAAAAATGTATCGGAGTAAAAGTATTAAATTCATCAAAAATATGTAGTGCAGTAAAAGTGGAAGTTGGGGAAAAGAAATAATACTCCAAAAAAGCACAGATACTGCATTTTAGTACTTAAGTACAGTACTTAAGTGGTTCCACTTCGTTGCTATACATCTCTGGTCACACACACTACCAACTACTATAGGTCACTGCTGCTAAATGTAGCTGCTGTTAGCTCAGTCAGTTATTCGCATTGCTGCCTGGACTGTAAGTTCAGAGCACTGGAGGAGTGTTTACACTGGTGCCACAGGTGAATAAGGCAACAACAGAGAAGCAAAAGGCTGCCGGCTGAGTAAGATTGTGTCGTTGTAATCAGAACAAATACACGTGTACAGCCGTCCATATTTACAAGTGTGTAAGCGAATTGCACTCTGAAACAGGGGGCGGCAAATTGCAAAAAAATCCAATTACCAAAAAAAGTATTTTAATTTGTGGTTATCTGTAGCCAATTAAAATAGAGACAAATGGCAGAGAAAGTCCAGCTGGCTGAATACGCTCTGACCAGGCTACACAACCGATACAACAGTACACTGTGTACACAACCAAAGCCAAAAAACCACAACAAGCATTTGGTAACCAGCTCATCATCACCTGTTTCACGCAAAGCAAAGTGTTTTCTGAACTTAAATTAGAGCCGCCGTGAATACATATATTCAGCAACGCCCTGAGAAGTTATATTCGTGGGTTACGCAATATGTCTTCCCCATTTTACATTGATTGATTTGGACAGAGCTCGGTTAATACATGTAGTGCAAATGAGAGAATGTGTCTGTCTGGCAGACACACACTGTCCTTGGCAGAAAACAGAAATGACAGTCCCACCAAAAAAAAAAAAAACAGTTTTCCCTCTGCAGTCCACTTGACTGAGCGGAAAGAGAAAATACTTTTCGCTGTGCTGAATTTAACTTGTCACAACGTGAGGAGAACATGGAGAAACCTGACATCCTCTGTTTGCCATTGTACCTGCAGTTATACTCGAGGCTGTTTCCATCCCGTTTCGTCATGCATAACACTTCCGCATGTCAGTGTCTTACGTCGGTTTGAATCTGTGTGCCTTTTATAATTTGTTTTGTTGGTGGATAAAGAAGAGCGTTTTATGATAGAATAAACACCAAACATTAAGTCCTTAATACCTCGTAGACCAGCTCGTGGTGGAAGTGTGGTACTTCCAGGTCCCGCAGACAGTGCTCTGCCTCGGCCACATCTCCTGAGATCAGGTACTCCTTGAGCAGAAGGTTCATCTGGAAAAGAAAACACACAAAAAATGTTTTAGTTTTTCCACCTTCAGTTTCCGTGTGCAGCTGGAATGAAGTAAAACATGTAACTGTGACTGGAAAGGGTTGGGCTGCTCATTTTCTGGACAGGATGGAGAGACGTGGGTTAAATCTTTGTCTCAGAACAACACAGCTGTGATTCTGGTGTGATTACTGACGTTGTAATATTGTGAAAATGTAAATTTTCCATGTTTCAGTACAGTTCAATTATTTACCACCGCACAAACGTGTGTGTTCTGAGCTAAATATCTCTACACACTACAGAGCTGCACACACTTCAACCGTGTTTGCTTAAAAAGTTATTTATGGAATAATTAGTCATACCGCTTGAGATTTGAGAGGCTTGTGATTAATGCAATGAGTTCAAAACCCTCAAAGCGAGTCCAACACTTGTGAGTCCACTCTGGACAAAATAAAAATAATGTGTGAATGTGTGTGTACCCTCCCTTTCCCCCCCCTCAGCATCAGGGGGGAAAGGGAGGGTATGGGTCGTGTACAGGCCGAACAGTGACAGAAGAGAGGATGAAGAAATTTTGGAGGATTAGAAGAGGCTGCGAGCGAGAGGGGCGAGTGAAAGAGGCCTTGTGCCCCGAGGCTGCGCACAGCCAGGCAGGAAATCAAAACTGGACAGGAGAGCCTGCAGGTCTGAGGATTACACAGTGCTACACGACTGTAAACACACTGAGGGACCACTCCCCCATTTCTAAACACATGCACCAAAAAAGTATATATATACACACAAAAATCACTGGAAATGTTGCATAACTGATTACAAGATGTGCACTTGAAACTCCCACATTATCCACGCCCACATTAACACTGAATAATTGGGGCATGATCATGTGTGTGTGTGCAGTGTGTGTGCAGTGTGTGTTTCAGTTAAACACTGAAGGGTGTGTATCAGTCGGCCCCTCCTGTGGCCACATTTTTTGCAGTTCTCATTTCTCAGGGGAGATAAGTGCCGCGCTGACACAGCAACACGGCAGAAGGCTCGCCTGTGGCTTTCTACCCAGCATGCATTCCTGCCTTCTGTTGATGTACGCGATATTATGTCAATAAAAGAAGAGGAGCTCGTCAATGCAGTTCAAGTTCATTTTCAATATGGAAACGAACAAAGTGACTCAGTTTGTGGTCGTTAAAAACGGACTGAGCTTACCTCCTTGATGAGATGTTTGACGGGTCTCAGGCCTCCGCCCACGCCCCACACGTTATCTAGACGCATCATCTCCCTCTTCATAGTCAGCAGCACCGCAGCACGGTCCAAAGCAACTCTGACAAAAAAAAAAACATAACCCACAAACAAAATGTTTTTGCACAGAAATAGGGGGGAAAAATAGCAAGGCTAGAGTGAGCTTGGAGGTCCAATTACCAAGATGACATGTTATTTTTTCCTGTTGAAACATTATTTGATAAATGTGCTGCACTTGGTGAGGACGACATCTGACTGCAAAATTATGTCAAAATATTCACCTAATAGGGATTTTAATTACATTTTACCGCTGTCAAATTGAACATTTTGACATTACATCTGTATACTAAATTTTTGCTCGTGCGGGCTCACCTGGCATGGTCACAGTCCACTTTGCCCTTGTAACAGTCCAGGAAAGACATGGGCAGGATGTGGTCCGCAATGGCTCTGGCTATGAACTGGCCCAACATCTGAGAGACATACAAAACATAGTTTAGAACGAGATTTCTCTCTCCTGTTATGCACACAACAACAAAAAAGGCACAACCAGAACTCTGAGGCTCTGATGGCCATTTCCCCCCCCTCTGCATCATGTCCTACCTGTGGAGCCTCCGGTGTGTCCAGTATGAGGTCTGGCAGCTCTTTGAGCATCTTATCGAAGGCGCGGGCCATGTCACTTTGTGACAGCAGCTTGCCCGACAGATCCGAGAGCAGACGGGAGGTCAGCTCTCTGTGGCTGGCCTTGCCTTCGAGGGCCAGGGACACAGCCAGGGAGGAGAACTCGTACTTATGCGGGCCGAGGTTGAGCCCCTTCAGCAACATCTGACGGGAGATGACAGGCACTGTCTAATTATCATTCATCCATATCATGCATCCCTGGTCGGCATGCATCGAGTGAACAGGAGAAGTCACTCACCTGGACCTCTTTTGTGTCTCCATGTTCAAAGTACTCCTGAACAATTGGGTTGACCATTTTCTCCAGTTCCCTCTCATCCACTTCTGGTACAACTGTTGCATAAACTGTGTCCCCCTGTGCAAGAACAAAACACATCATCAGAAAAGAAATGCAAATTAATTATTGCAAGTTTTACTTAATTTGCTACGTAATCATATATTCCTCTACATTTTAGTCACTTATCGAAAAACCAGAATCCTGAAATCAAGGTCAAGGTTTTTTGTGCAATCCAGATCTGAAATGTTATAAAGTATCATCATAATCTGACATCATCACTGATATTTATCTTAAAAAATGCCCGTGTTATATGTCCTTAATCTGTCACTCTGTGACGATGCAACTTAAAACCTCTCTCTCTCTTTTCAACACTTGTGTTAGAGGAAGCCAAGAATGTCAAAACCGGTCCAACTCACTTCTCAGGTGAGGTGTTGCTAACTAGAGGAGAACAATAGTAAGCACTGAGAAAAAAATAAATATATATCTTGGCACAGAGTGAATACATAACTATAAAAAGGAGAAATAATAAAAAAAGAGAGAACAACTACTTTTTTACTTCTTTTTTTCCATGAGAAAAAGTCCCATTTTACTGTCAGCTCATAAAAAAAATATAATTACTCAAATGTCTTGACCTCTTCTGAGCCAAAGTTTATATAACAAGAAAAACAAATGAGTATAAAAGAAGGACTGTAGCCAAAACTCTGATTCACTTTCCTGTTTCCTGCTCATGTTGCATAAAGTGATTGTTGACTGCAGAGGGTGAAGGGAGAGAACCAAAACAATAATTTATGGCCAAGTACAGGAGGAAGAATGAACCAGTTTTTTTAAAACCAAGGATTGGTCCAAGGAGAGAAAAACGGACGTTCTCAAGCATTATTATTTTTATAAATTTGAGAATCATGCGATCCCTCGTAGGGCACCGTCTGCACACGTCCTTGGTCTTTTTCAGTATCACTCTGACCCATTTCCCTGTTAACACACTGACATCTTTCTGCTAAAGCTCCTACAACACTCAAGGACAAATCCCACTGGCTTTTCACAACCGTTCCCAAAACGTTATCAACTTCTTACTCACAGAAGCTCCGTTCCCACTCTGCCATTCAGTCAGCGTGACCATGACAGGAGACTTTCAGCATCTCACACACAACGTTCGCTTGATAATGGGGTTAAAGATCGAAAAGTGCGATGGGAAAAAGCCACCTGGATCAAACAATTGTTTGAGTTGGCATGTTTCGCATGAGCTTTGGCCGAATCACGTGGACTTTGATTAATCCATTGGGAAATAAATTACAAAAACATCTTTGACCTCATGCCATCCAAGATATTACAGTTCATCACAAGAGGGCAAATGCACTGCGTAATTCATTACAGATGCAAGAGTGCATATGCTTGTTGTCCCGAGCACGGACAAACATTATCTTGTTCGCGGAGCGAAAGCCTCGTTTATATTCAGCGCGTTTCAGCAGCAGCAGCCCTTCAACATCAGCACGTTCGTTTGACACGAGAAATAAAAGCGGTCATCCAGTAAGCCACAGCTTTGATCAGCGGGGCCTCTTTGGAACAAAAAAAGCTGCTCCGCACAACAGGTCAGAGCGGCAACAACTGAGATAAACAGTTCACAGAGAGAGAGAGAGAGTGTGTGAGTGTGTGTGCAGAGGCTCAGGTAGAGAAAACATTTTGGAAATTCCTCAGTGCAAAAAAAAAGAAAACACGCATATTAATGTTGAAAAATGTCAAATATGTTTTGGATTTTAAAATGTGGGTTGGGAAAAGGAATTTAAAGACTTTGCCTAATTGGTAAATTTCCCATTTTAACTACAAAATTAAATAAATTCCAAATCACAAAAATGCCTGGTAAACCAATTCATATTCAAAAATAGTTGTGGGTTGTGGTTTAAATAATCAAATCCTCAGATACTTCTCTGTATCTCCACATCATTGCAAATAAGGGAAAACTCAATGATTCTCATGGTTTAAATAAAGGTTTGATTGGATGTTAAATCTACATTTTTAAAAACTCTTAGCACAAGACCTGAGGCCCCATGCTGGCCGACAACCATGAGCTGCAACGCCATGACCTCGCATCCTGCCAAGACCTTTGTTGCACTTCATTACCCATCTTTCTCTCTCACTCCTTATCTCTCAACCGTCAACTGTCCGATAAAGAAATAGTCCCAATTCTTTCAGATAAATATGCATACAAGTCCAAAAGTCTGCTACACTCACTCACCTGAGCAGATTCATCATAGTTGGGGTCCCGTACATCAGGCTCCTCATCTTCATAAACCATCCCAGCAGCCCCCCAAACTCCTTTACCACCTGCTCCACCTGGAGACAACCAGCAGACAAAAACCATGAAGGTGTGTTTCAACGTGTTTCCAACCAAAACTACTGTCAGCAATCAGCACATGTGCACAAATCACATCAGAAACTGTCACATCTTCATGACCAGAAATAAGTCCAGAAATACACTCAACAAATCTTTCTACCAATGCTTTTTTTCCCCACATTTTCATTCTGGTACTTGAGGTTATAGCTCATCAGCCTGTGTTCACTGTTGTTAACTGATCGTCAACAAAATATGTCAAGTGTTCAGGTCTTCTCTACATGGCTGAACTTCTGCATGCTACAGAAAATGGTCCTCTCCGCCTCAAAGAAGCCTCCGGGCACAGAGCCTGCGGCAGCTTCTGAAAGAAATCCTCAAACTGACCTTTTTTGGGCAGGCCTCTGCCTTTGCCCGTCCTGGATTTGCGGTCGTTGGTGTTGACTTTGCCCTTTGGACTGTTTGGGTCACCTCCTACCACATCTCCTGACTCGGAGAAGGACTCGCTGGTGGAGTTGCGGGACGAGGACTTGCGCAGGCGGCGCTTGGCTTTGGCTTTGAGGCGCGCCTCGTGGAGAGCCTTCTCCTGAGGCGTCCAGTTGCCGTTCACCTCCGCGTCGTTCACGTCTTCGTCGCCGCTGTAGGGGTGGTTGGCCTCCGCCAGGTTGTTGTCGAAAGAGAACATCCCTGTGGTCAGAAAATTTGAACGGTTCATGTTTGTTGTTGTAGTGCTATAAAAACATGTGCAAGTCACATATTGGTACAATATGTGGCTCAAAGTAAGCAGACACAACAGCAACAGCGTGGGTAAAACGTGTGCACGGTATGAGGTCCACATAGAAATGGTTTTCAATCAAATCCCTGCAGCCAGTATCCAAAATTTTATGGAAAGCCTTCCCAGAAGAGTGAAAGTCATAGTTTTATTAGTGTATATCTAAAGCATATCTTTAGTTTTACTTGTGTGACATGACTCCCAGAAACAAAAACATATTAGTAAGAGTGTAAACCACATAAAAAAAAAAAAAGGAAATCCTGATGGAAAATTCAGTTGTAATGTGAATTTCTGTTAGAAATGAGCTAATTTATAAGAAATACATTAAGAATAATGGCAGAGATTCAAAGATTCTGCCCTGTACGTCTCCCTCATGTTGACAATTAATGTGCCGATGTTGTTTAGCTTTGATTTAAGTGCACCACAAACGCTACAGATCATCTTTGTGCATTCACAAAACTGCACCAACACCTACACGACGGCAACACAGGGGCCCGGGGCATGAAAACAATGCTCTCCGCCTGCATGTGCTACAGCCACCTCCACCTCCACGTGTCAGAGCCATGTTTTACATGTCGAGTCAAAGGTCATATAACCACCGGCTCTGTCGGGGCGTAAGGTGTCGAGTAACTTGATACACTATTCTCCTTTGTATGTTGTGTTTCGGGGGGGTAAAGTCCTGTCCTGTTGTAGAGACAGAGACAACAAGTGAGACTGGAGCAGTCCTGCAGGGAGGGAGGGAGCAAAGGGGAACACGTGGAGAAACGCTGACGCTAGTTTTTTTTCTTCTTTTCTTTTTTTTATTCCTCCGTCTTCTCGCGATCTGTCCGTGGCAGCTAGAGTGGACCTGACTACATATGGCATGGTTGGGTCGATGAACGATCACATGACTCGGGCTGCAGGAAAGAGAGAGAGAGAGAGAGGAAAACAGCAGGAGGAGGAGGAATGTCTGAGGGTGTAATGAATACTTGCAAGGGCCCCAAATGGCAGTTTGAGGAGTTATGGCCCTATAGATTACAGGACATGTAGGAAACACACAGAGGGAGGGAGAGAGGGGAAAAAAGGTCCAGGCTACAGATAAAAGTAACAAATTAAAAATAAAAAAAAAGGAGGTGTAGTCACAAAATAATAAAGTTAGAACCAACTTTACAAAAAGTATTCAAAAGATCTAAAATGTTCAGTCTGCTCTGGAGGGCAAAGGAAGCACCTTTGAGCCAAGCAGGACTTAACCTGTTACAGTAACTCCAGCGCCACACCCTTGGCCTTCAAAATCTGTAAACAGCCGACCATGTGTCATGTCCTCCTCCTCCTCCTCCTTCCCTCACGTAGCCCGCGGTCGCCTTGCCAGCGTTATAAATTAGGAACTAACCAATGGTAGAGTGTCAAATACACGACCGGCCAATTGGACAAGAGCAAAAAAGGAAAGAAAAACAAAAAAACTGGAAGGCGGAAAAAAAAGTCAGAGCAGCTTGCCAAGACAAGGAGTTGCAAAACAAGCATAACAAAATGAAGTCAGGCTAACGAAGTTTTTAAAAAAAACAAACAAAGATTGTGTTGCAGATCTTTCCTGTAAAACTTTACAAGGTTTTAATCTGCAAAGATAAGTCCATGTGTCACATAAATAGCACAGTCACATAAATCTACAGCAACAAAACCACTCTGCACGCCTACCCTGCGTACACCAAGATGAATATTAAACCGCACAACGCTGTCGTGATGGTTTTAAAAAGACGCCCACACACTTATCCGTTTAAAAAAAAAAGCCAGATGCAGACCAGCAGAGGACCTCTGCCCTAAATGCTGTGTGGGAGCTTTCCACAGTGTCAAGGCATTTTGGTTTTAAGCCTGTGTACTGTAGCAGTGTTTATGAATGAGAGAGAGGTCAGTGAAGCACATTCCTCCCGAGACACAGACCTAGTTTTGTACGTATGCAGTTTAAATTTCTGGGAGAATCTGTCAAATACAGCAACATTTTTAAAGTCTCCTCCTCCTCCACGATGTATTATAGTTTGACAAGCAAGTTTCTCTGTCCTCGTTTTAAAGTTTTAAGACGTGTACGCACAAGATCTGTGCCATCGCAACTGTGTCCGGCAGGGAAACTTATATAAACTGCATCACAGACTTTTTTTTTGTGGAAAAACCAGATCGGACATGAGTTAATATTCAAAGCAGGAGGATCTTTGCGTGTCTGCGGGATGTTTAAAGACAAACTGTTATGCAGATGACGCTTTGATTTAGATTCAGGCTGTTTTATTAATCCCTGAGATCCTTAAACAAACTGCAAACACAATCTAAACTATATTAACTTTTAACCACATGTAAAATGGTCAGTCAGAAAGTAGCAGAGGGGGATCTAATTTGCTAAGAAGGGTTGCACACAAGGACCGAAGCAAACTCTGTGTGTTATGGACAACTTTTTATTCTTTTAAAATCCTGTTTTCTTTCTGTTTTTAACATTATCGCAGCCTGCACTCTCTTGAAGTCTCACTCTCAGTTGAACGCCAATGATTAAAATAAAAGGTCACCTGTGTAATAAAAATCTAAACGAGATCTTTATCCGTCGACCCACGCACAGTTAAAAAAAACATAAGTAAAAACATGTGCGATGTCCTCTATGGTCACACGAGCATCTCCACAATGATAGAGTGGACAAAAAGAAAAAGCCTAACTGCATCTGGTCCCGTGGTGATTATCTGTGAAGACACAGAAGGGTGTGGACGTCCCAGAGGTTTAACTGTCATTTGATTTAATGAAAGGAGACTTTAAAAAGAACACGTCACGGTAACTTTGTGTAAATATACACACAACAGTGCAGACCGGAGCTGAGGAAGTGGCCACACACACTCTGCACAAATAAAAGTACAAGAGGGGGTTAATCACATGTGAAACGATGTTATGTCTCCTGTTTTATTAATGCAGAGTGAGAAAAATGAACTTCATTCAGTGAGTGGAGACTCGTGCAGCATTGCTGACTCGTGCTTCTTGGGTCAAATGCTGTAACAGCTGCGGAGCAAAAACACAGATAACGTGCATACGAATGATTAGAGCTCAGATAAACTAAGCAGCTCCGTCTGATAACGTTGTTTTTAGATATAATTTTTTATTTTTTTTAAATCAGCCGTCACCTCCACTGATAAAACACTCTGTTAAACAGCTGCTTTGTTCAGTCTCCAAACTGACGAACTTAGTGCAAACGGACGGTCTGTGCAAACATAGAGATAGGGGGTAAACCATAACATAATGTGTACTCACGAACAGATCTGCTTTGACATTTACGGCGGTGGGTTTCTTCCACGATGCTTTTAACACGTGTATTTATCCAAAGGAGTTATGTAAATGTCCCCACAGGTGGGGCTTTAAATCTGCACCTATGGGAGCACTTAATCACGGCATAGACCTGCTCTGTGTTACATGCCGAAACAGATGGATTGTGGAGAAACGTTACATTATAAGTTACCTACCATACACAGAACGATCATATAAAATGAATCATGACTGAGTATAAAGACTTCATTTCTCATTTGTGGGTCATTTATCCTCCTTAAAAACGCAACAGGCTGGGCTATTTTTGCAGGATTTAGCTTCTAGATAGAGAAATCGCGTAACTTCATTGATACCCAAAGGGAAATTTTAGTGTTGGAGCCACAGTTACAAGTATGACACGTGACTGTAGCATGAGGTATATACAAGAGGATAAAAAAGAAAAGTCTAAGAAGGAAGAACATAAAACTTCTGTGTAGAATATACACAAAAATCTCTGTACTATAACTTGTGCAATAAAATGTGCATCCATCCAGAACTGTGGTACTACTCGTCAGGTGTTTTGTCGAGTTTATTTAAAAAAAAAAGAACAACCTGACAATCAAGTAAAACCCACCTGCTGATTAAGGCTGTAAGATGTGGTATAAAAGCCTCAAACATGCTGGTCAAGTGTGACGAGTTCATATTATTCAGTCAAACTATTTTCAAAAGGTCAGGAGAACATTTTTAGATCTAAAAAAAAGTGGACATTTGTGTGTTTTTAAGCCGGTAAACTCTAAATAATCCGTCTGATTTATTGATAATAAACTGTAATCAGTAGCTTTGACCCAAAACAGGACGGTCTTTAAGGCCAGGGGAGGAGAGCCATGTTTGAAGAGTGTACTTGTGGGTTATAGTATGCAAGTATGCAAGTTGTACATACTTCACACACTGTTCTGCTTACAGATTGACCCACAAATGTATAGATGAGCCGGTTTTTCTCCCCCACTTCTTTTTCTTAAACCAGACACAGACAATAGAGTCTTTGAGTGCGTCTGTGACCTGCTCGATCGAGCGTGTCTGACCTTGCTTGGGCAAAAGAGCTGATCAAATTCATGCAGGGGGGGAAAAAACGACATCTGTGCATCTTTACTTACACACACACACACACACACACACACACACAGACTTGGACTACCATAACACACCACGTGGTGTCTCACATGCATTGATTTACCTCTGTGTAACCTTTGAGGTAAAAGACAAATGAAAAAAAAGGGAGTATATGTTTTTGGAGGTTGATCGCCCGTGTGTTAAATCTCAGTTCATCACCAGTGCTAACAATACATTTATGCCACTTATGTAAGCTTTAAATACACAACAAGGCAGAGATTATGTAAGGCCTTCCTATTGGCTCTTATAGCAGGCTATAACGTGTCGACGTCAACAGGGCTTGAGAGAGGAACTGAGTGTGCCATGAGCTCAAATATCAGTGAAGAAAAGACACCGGTGCAAATTATTAAAAACTCATTTAAATAAAAAAGATGATGTGTGTTTTATGTGTCGGTGCAGCCTGGATTTTTGATTAAATTAAAAAGAAAAAAAAAAAATCACATCCTGTTTTTTTGCAAGTCGGAGCCATGCATGACAGACGATTGCTTAGCAAATAAAAAACACAAATACACAAAGGAAATGGGTGGAAAACTGATCTGCATCGTGTCTAAAGGGCTAAAAACACCTTTACAAAATGTGTTGACACATGTATGTGATTGAGGAACCACGACCCGTAACATCCTGTCCCCTTCAAGACAAAAAACAAGGAAGCAAGACAGCTCGTTTTCACGCATGCATGCAGCCGTGCGCAGTTTGTGCACCATTAAACACACCAATGTTGTGCTAACGACGAGCTGTCAAAGCGGAAGTAAAAGAGCCACGGCCTCGTCCAATCAGAAAACGTGAAAGGGTTAAATGTTGGGGAGCAACAACACAACAACCGAGTCAAAGCTGCTAAAAAAATAAAAAAACCCAAATGGAGTTTGGTGCAGATTTCTTGTGCGTAAAAGCAGCAGTCCGTGCGCAATGGCTGCTGCGCCAGTGCTCAGTGTTTTTGCATGTGTGTGCATGTGTGTGCTTTAAACAGAGCACATGGTGGAGCATGCTAACGCTGCAGCCCATCCCGTGCAGAGGGGGGGACAATGGAGCAAGAGCACGCCAAAGCCAAAGCCAAAGCAAAAAGGCCCCAGCGGTAAACAAAAGCGAGGCTGGATTCATGCACTCACCGTCGGCTTGAGGAGCATTGGTGGACCACGTATCCACTTCGGTCGCCATGGCGCTCTGCAAATGCAAAGATTAAAAAAAAAAAGAAAAAGGAAAAATGCTCACGGTGTGTTCACTCCTCCTGTCGAACAAATCACCTGGAAATAAAAATAAAAAGCTGCAAACCAAAACGTCTGCAGGAGGAGGCAAACACGGCAGGTGATGGAGGAGAGAAACCGAGGAGTCCTGACCCTGTTTTTTTTGTTTTTCTGTTTCAGTGCTACTCGATATCAGCTGAAGGAAACACACACACACACACAAAGATCAAATTCAATCACAAAGAGGGGAAAAAAAGAAGAGTGGAGAAGGTCAATGCGAAAACTCTCCTCAGCGTTCACGGCTGGGAAAGAGTCAAACTGAAAAATATCAAAAGGCTGTAAGGAGGGGGGTGAAAGAAAGCAGGTTAACTAGTCGGAGAGCATTTCAAACAAACAGCCTGCAAGATAAACAAAGTCTGTTTTTAACTTTGCAGGGGAGAGCCGAGCGGAGTCACGTGGGGCGAAACGCGGACGGGGATTGGTCGGTTGAGGGGGTGGGTGCTGGTCATGTCTGACCAATCACAGAGCGAGTAGCCACGTCCACTCTAATATGTATGAGGACTGCAATATATATATACATATATATACATATACATATGTGTGTGTGTGTATATACACATCTATTTATATATGTATACAAACATACATACTTTACTCCTATATATTAATATACATATATATGTATATATACATATGTATATGTATATACCTATACATATTTGTGTTGTATGTGTGTTGTATCTATTATATATATATATATATCTACCAGGGGAGCCAAGCACCAGCTACCGGTTGATAGAACAGTCGCCCGAGACTGTAGGAAGAGACAGACCAACCTGTGCACTGCCTGGATTGACTACAAGAAAGCCTACGACTCAATGCCGCACACATGGATACTGGAATGTCTGGAACTGTGTCAACAGGAACCTAAAGACCTTCATCCAGAACTCAATGGAAATGTGGAAGACAACCCTAGAGGCCAATTCAAAGCCCATTGCCCAAGTCAACATCAAGTGCGGCATATACCAAGGCGATGCGCTATCACCACTGCTGTTCTGCATAGGCCTGAACCCCCTCAGTCAGATCATTACGAAGAGCAGGTGCGGGTACCGATTCCGTAGTGGGGCAACAATCAGCCACCTGCTCTACATGCATGACATCAAGCTGTATGCCAGGAATGGGCGAGAAATAGACCCACTGATCCACATCACCAGGATCTACAGCGATGACATAGGGATGTCATTCGGATTGGACAAGTGTGGCCGGATGGTCTCAAAGAGAGGCAAGATAATCCAGACTGAGGGGATTGACCTACCAGAGGGCAACATAGGTGATATCCAAGACAGCTACAAGTACCTTGGCGTCCCACAGGCTAATGGACGCCATGAAGAGGCCACAAGGAAGTCAACCACAGCCAAATACCTCCAGAGAGTAAGGCAGGTCCTGAAAAGCCAGTTGAATGGTAAGAACAAGGTCCAAGCCATCAACATGTACGCACTACCAGTCATCAGATACCCAGCTGGCATCATAAACTGGAGAGAGAAGCCACAGATATCAAGACTAGAAAGCTCCTCACCATGCATGGAGGGTTCCACCCCAAGTCCAGCACCCTGAGGCTATACACTAAGCGGAAAGAGGGAGGCCGAGGGCTAGTGAGCGTCAAGGCCACGGTCCAGGATGAAACATCGAAAATACGAGAATACATCAGAAAGATGGCCCCGAAGGATGAACTGCTAAGTGAATGTCTCAGGCAGCAGAACCCTGATGAGGGTGCAGAGGAGGAGGAACAGACAACCTGGAGGGACAAACCCCTACATGGCATGTACCACCGTCAGATAGAGGAAGTGGCTGATATCAAGAAATCCTACCAGTGGCTGGATAATGCAGGACTGACAGACAGCACAGAGGCACTAATCATGGCAGCACAAGAACAGGCCATAAGCACAAGAGCCATAGAGGCCAGGATCTACCAGAGTAGACCAGACCCAAGATGCAGACTGTGTAAAGAAGCCCCTGAGACAGTCCAGCACATAGTAGCAGGGTGTAAGATGCTAGCTGGATCAGCGTACATGGAGAGGCACAACCAAGTGGCTGGGATAGTATACAGGAACATCTGCAACCAGTATGGAATAGAAGTACCTAAATCCCGATGGGCCATACCACAGAAGGTGGCTGAGAACAACAGGGCCAAGGTTCTGTGGGACTTCAGCTTCCAGACTGACAAACAGGTCCTGGCTAACCAACCAGACATAGTGGTGGTGGACAAAGAGCAGAAGAGGGTAGTGGTGATAGATGTGGCGATCCCAGCTGACGCCAACATCAGGAAGAAGGAACATGAGAAACTTGAGAAGTATCAAGGGTTGAAAGAGCAGCTGGAACGGATGTGGAAGGTCAAGGGTTGCGTGGTCCCCGTGGTAGTGGGGGCACTTGGGGCAGTAACCCCCAAACTGGGAGAGTGGCTCCAGCAAATCCCAGGAACAACATCTGAAGCCTCAGTCCAGAAGAGTGCAGTCCTAGGAACATCGAAGATACTGCGCAGAACCCTCAAACTCCCAGGCCTCTGGTAGAGGACCCGAGCTTGAGGATGACACGGATAGCTTTCAGGTGAAATTTGAGAGTGCACATTAAAATGCTCTTTAACCTTTAGTAGCTCAATCCTTACAGACTTGGCTTGGGAACCAGAGGGTGGCAGGTTCAAGTCCAGTATGAACCACAACTGTTGCTCTGGGTGGCTCTCCTATCACTCTCCACATATGTGTGTGTATGTATTTAGGGTTAAAATGCAGGTAAAACTGAGTGAAAAAAAGAATTTCCCCTTGAGGGATTAATGAAAAATGTCTTCTTCTTCACAGGTGAACTTCATTTGTCCTTCTCTAACTTTTGAATGCACATGTCCAACTGTTCAGTGTTTCAGTACTTACTGCATCACATACTGTTCTCAAATCACAACAAGTGTCTGATCCATGAATCGACCACTAAATGTTCTGGTTCAATGACAGTTTGTATTTAAGCAGTCCTCTTCATTATGCTGGTCACATTTTTAAAATCATGAGACCAAGACGACACCTAACAATCGATTAACAGTACCTGGCCAGTGCTAAGGCTTCAAAACGGGATGTAGTCAGTGGGAAGTCGCCCACTTTTTCAGATTCAGAATTGAAACTCTTGGGTGGTTAGACATTTTGACACTATGTGCTGAGAGTGATTACTTTTATTGCAGTAATTAAGTATTAAACAATAAACATTTAGGAGTGACTGCAGAACAAACGACAGGTTACATAATGCTTTCAAGCTCTATAATGTTTTGTTGTTGTTTTGGTGATTGCTGAAAAAGCAGTGGGTGCTGGATGATTGGAAAACTATTGAAGGTGTTCTAGATGTTTGGGTGTTTAGTTTTTGTGTGGTTGTTCTCATGGTCACCATATTCTAGTTAAGTTTGTTTAGTGGCCTTACTCATAAATACTAGATCTAGTATCTAGAGGTTTGAAATGTCCCTTGTTTGTATCAGGTTGGGGACTTTGGTATGTTGTTGTCATTCTCCACTTCTCTATCTCATTTCCTGTCATTTCACTATTGTCCGTCATGTAGCAAAAGTAAACACATGGCCCAGAAATAAGATTTCTTACTTCATTTTAAGGAAGGCATAAGACATGAAGAAAAACTTTTAATCCACGATGAAGTATTTCTGTCATCACTCTCTGCGCGATTCGTGCAGATTCCCTAGTCTACCTGGTTTCCTGTGTAGTAATTTGATTAATTTAGGAGTATGCTCAAGATCGAAATAATTAAGTTCTCAATAAAATTTTAACACGGGGGTCATAACAGGCCTCAAGATTAGGATAATAAAGATTATGTCCTTTAATTTAGCTGATTTTGTGCTCGAGAGGAGACAAGAAATTGGGAATCCTGGAGCTTTGGTGGCTCACCTGTAGTAGACCCACTTTGCCTGGCTGGTGTAATAAATTGTAACATTTCTCTTGTGACAGTAGGTTCTTGTACATTTTCTGCGAACAGACTGGTCTTGTCGAGCCATATGGCAGCAGTTGATATATTACAAGCATGTATGACAACACAACACTGTCGACGCTCTCAGGCTGCATGTTGTGATTGTCCTCGCAGATACACGGATGCTGTCACCTACACACAGTCGCAGATTTTTCTTGTGGTTTACTCCTGAAAAGATGAAGCTTTCAGATTGAGTGCAGCCTGGGTGATTCATCCTGAGTCACAGTGACAGCTACTCGTGAGTGGGTGTTTTCAGCTCATTCCCTTGCCTTAAAAAAAAAAAAAAAAAAGTGTCGAGTTTTGTATTTCAAAAGCAGAACATTTGATGGTACCCGTGGCAACTACAACTGTAGATGTGTGCAATGTGTACAAAAGCACAGACATGTATTTGGTAGCATTTATTTTGACACAAAAATCCACAGTTTTTTTGTCGAATAAAGTAGCGCAGATGTCCGTGTCCACCTAACCGTGGTAGAATCCCAATGAGCATCAATGCAAAACACCTCAAATGGAAGAAACCTAATTACATCTCGACCTTCTGGAATTAAAAAGCACCAGGATATGTGCAACCAAACAAATATTCCAAAAACTGTGAGAGCATCTCATTGTTTGGATTTTACATCAGAGTATGCATCAGAAATCTCTATGCTATACACCAAGATACAAAATCAACTTGATATTTATGATGACATAAAAATGTTTGGATATTCATATCGACAAATATCATGTTAACAAATACCAACAACAATCAACTTTGGCCTCATAATAAGCGACGATGATTTAACACCACAACAACACGGCTGACAATAACTCTCTCACACATGCGCACAACACACTGAAGAGCTGCAGGTAGAATTGCACAAGGATACCCTCAAAGAACACCACATTTTGTAGTAATATTAATCTGAACTAATCCACACACGATCACATATAGATACTTCTACAAATCCCGCTGCCGTCTCGTAAGCTGCAGGAGTAAAAGGAGAACGCTTTGTTTCCCCCGGGCGACAAAAACAGTCTCAAGTTATCCTGAATCAACAGGGTTTGATGTCGAGTTCAGCCGTACCAATGTGGGCTCTGTGGGTTGTGTTTTTCTCATCTTTTTATATTCTCAATTCTTCAATTCTTGGCGTTACAAAATAAATCAGTACAAATATAGAGTAAATACTATCTTGATAAGGAGAAGTAAACAGTCCTTTGCAGTCAAAACTCAGCGAGGTAACAGTCTTATATCAGGCCTTGGCCTTCAGTGGCAATGAGGGTAGAGTTTGGGCGTTTTGTCTGTACATACTAGCTGCTGACAAGGCAAAAAAAAAGAAAGAAAGAAATCAAACTAGTTCTATATACACTGAACTCAGATCAGTTTGGCTTCAATGTAAAATCAGAGCTGGGGTAAAAGTAGCCTCTGTTTGTGCCTCTTGGGTATTATTACCATTATATTCAGGTCACAGCATGAAACGTCTGTTTTTATGAAGAATAAATACATGATGATCTTGACTCATCTTTCCATCTGGATAAAGAAATATTCAGTGTGCTGCACAATAAAAAAAATATGTTTTCTTTATTTCCTATTGTGGTATTGGTATTATATCTATAATTTAACTTGAGTATAAATTCTCAAACAAAACTACAAAAGTCTAAAAAAAATAAGAAAACCAATTGAAAAATCTTCAGCTTTTTAGACCACACGTCTACGATAAAATTCATAAAACACGTACTGTGTAATACTAGAGAAATCAGAACAAATAATGATTAAATAATCAATTTTGCCCTCTTTCTGGGCTTTCAAGTTGAACAGCCATCCCAATTATATTTTAATCTGTTTGTTGAGCCATTTCGTGTAAAACTGACATTCACAAACCATCATAGTTTGTACTAAACAAAAGAAAATGGCAATTACCTTCCACTTCCCCCAAATCACACTGCTCACGTGAATATTTCTGCATGTGCATAAACTAGACGCAACATATGGCTCAGATCCAAATAAATGCATTACTTAGAGAGGAATGTCAATACAATATATCTTTTGTATCGTGCAGCAGCAGGATGTGTTCATATAACGATTCGTCAGGTATTTATTCTTCAGAAACACACATGCTTAACTCTGCGACCTGAATCTAACGTTAACGGACGAGAGGCGCAGACCGAGGCGAAAGGTAAGAGCAGATAATCTGAGTTTGCACTTGGGAGAAACCTTAAGCCAAAGGCATTTAGAAATGCAGTGTTATGTACAATCATGGGCCTCTGCCCAGCACAGCTCACGGATCAGTTATAAAGAGGTAAATGTCTTTTTCACAACAATTCATTTCCTATCAACCAGCATTAACTAGAGTAAGGAAAAAAGTGTGAATACTATTGCTAAATACTATTTTTGCAAGTCTCACGTGTACTACATACTGTGTATATTTTATAAAGAGACTGCTAAGCACTGCTAGAAAATGTTTTGCCCATTTGATGTACGACTATACACAATTTACAAGGAAACACACACACACACACACACACACACACACACACACACACACACATAGCAGCAGTAAATCAGCCCAACAGAAAGTCTATTTTCATCTAGGCACCATTTACTTAGATAAACACACTTTAGCTAAAAACTAATAATAAGAAAATAACAACTTTCTCATTCTTGAGGCAAAAATAATGTACAATAGCCAAAAAGCTTTCATGTTGAGAGGGTGAGCAGTCAGAGCATCAGCCACCTCTGAGACACAGAGACGGTCAGAGGATGTCAAGAGAACCTTCATAACCTGCATCACAAACCTGCTTGCATTCTCTATTAGGATGCACACATGATTTTTCTCTTATTGAGCTGAACCGAGACATTTTTTTTTGTCCACAGAACTTTAAATGAGCTGAAAGCTCGGCCCTGGGGCGTTAGATAATAAAGTCGAGCCAAGGATACGACAAAGTGGCCTCTAGTCAATGAGACATTTGTCTCATAATAACTACAACAAGACACGCGCGTATGAAAAAAATGCGATTTGAGACTTTCCGTCTTTCTAAATCTGCTTCAATTACGAGAGAGTACATGTGTGCTATTCCCACTACTAAGACCGAATTATTTTACATACAAAAACAGGATCAAACATTGAGAGGAAAGCAGCCACAGCGACAATAAAAGAGGCATTACTCTGACCGTGACTCCAAACTCTCGCTTTTTGTACATTTACACCGTCGATACTTCACAAGCATTACTTTGACGCAGACAGACGTGACAATGGGCACTTCATTTCAAAGTGTTTTCTCAAAGCCCCCCTGCGCGCGCGGCAGATTCTTCTGCCCTCGCTGCAGTTTTGGACACTTTTCAGTCAATCGTCATCATGCTATAAAAAAATTTGCCGTAAACAATTTAAGTATATATCCTCTTGTTGCGGTGCATAACCTTTTACATTCATTATCAGTGACGAGATTAGGCTTAAAGTTTCTGCCTTGTAAAAACTCAACAGTTTGTCCGTGGAGGAATCGGATTTACATCGCCTTGCAAAAAAAAAAAAAAGTGGCAACGACCAACCAGGAACATGTTCAAATACATTAAATCCAAAGTCAAACAGTCAGTTAATTAAACAGTATCATCATGTAACAGTCTGAAACAACAACGTATAATCATAATACCATTGTAAAGCTTTGCCACCCGCATGTTTAAATCAAAGTTTGCACCCCCTTTTTCTGTCAGGGTCAACGTAAGACACAATGTATAAAACACACGCCTCTTGAATCGGTCATAATAGTTGCCTTCTCTCGTTATTTCCTCTGGTGAGCAGAGGGAAGTAAAAAGTAAAAGTCACAGGTTAGTCCTCTGACCTCGGATCATACGTTCAATAGTCGCCATCCTTTTCCAAAAGTCTGAAAGTAAAATAAGATCATAAAACGTGATCCAGACACAGTTTGTTAGAGCTGCTCTTTTGAAAATGAACTGTTAACATACACAAACTCAGAGAATATATACATTTCAATTTATGTCAGTTAATGATAAACAGTCTTGTTCATTTGGTTCAGTGGTTCCCAACCTTTTTGTTGTTGTTGTTGTTGTGTAACCCTTTAAAAAGAAAGTATATTTTGCATATTGCACATGTCACTGTCAGCAGTTTCACCAAAGATTGATTTTTCGCTTCTCGGATTGTTTCGTTTGAACGAAAAGAAATACAACTATCCATAATTTAACATTTAAAAAAAAAACAAAGATTAGAGAAAGATCAGAAACTTATATAATTTAGTTTAGTTCTTTTTTTTATACTGTTAATCATCACATGACCCCCTCTGATTTATCTTGTGACCCCCCCTCAGGCTGGGAACCACTGACTACTGGTGGATTTCATTTCAAAGAGTTGAAGAAATGCTATTTTACCAATGTTGCGTCATGCAGAGAGAGAAAACAGATGGAAAGTAAATGGTAGAGGGATGGAGAGATGTTGAGCCATTGGTAATAAAAATGAATTTGGTTAGCATGTGAGGGGAAAAAGGAGACGGAGAAAGAGCAATTCATCACTTAGGAGAAAGAGATATGCCTCCTCCTGAACCACAAATAAATTAACTACAAAATAGGACTTTCAGGTGTCGGCTTCTCTCGGAGTTTCTCGTTTGAGATAAATTACAGAGAAAACTCATCCTGTACCTGTGCCTGCTTTCACTACACTAAGATCTGCAAGACTTTTCTTCAGTGATTCAACTTTTCACCTACTAGTCTTGATCTATGAGGATGCTATCGAGCGTAAACACTCTTCACTTCACTTCACTACATCTCGACTGGCTGTCGGCTTTACGAGGACTCCACAGCGATGATGGCCTCGCCCGTCTTCTGGATGATGCTCGAGGGCGAGGAGACGTGGCCGCGCTGCTCGGCGCAGTCATCCAGGTGAGGCGACTGAGCGCCGGCTTTCGCTCGGAGGGAACAGTCCACGCTGTCGTGTAGCACGTCTGCTCTCTCCGCCTCCTTCGCTGCCTCTTTCCCTCCTTTGCCAAAATGCCCCTTCTGCAGCTCCTCTTCCTCTTGCTCCTCTCTCTTCACGTGGCAGCGGCACACCTCGATGCCTGAATCGCCCGTTAGCCTCCGATGCCGGAAATGATCCTCCTCGTCATCTTCTTCTTCATCCTCCTCTTCTTCTTTGTCTCGTTTTTGCCCCTCTTTGTTGCTGCAATGCGTGAAAACAGCCACGTTTGAGGAGAAGAGGGCCTGTTTAGGCGGAGACAGAGCTGGCCTGGGGGTTGGAGCACAAGGCGAGACCTCTTCTTCTTTTTCTTTTTGAACGGCCATGGCTCCGAGCGGGTCTGAGAAGACGAGAGGATGGACTTGACCGGGAGGGAGGGACGATAAGAGAATGAGGGGAGAAAGTGGGAAGCGAGAAGGGTGTGAAGGACGAGAGTGTAAAGGAAGAGAGAGCGGTGGAGCTAAAGGTGAGACTCCTTCGCTGCCATTGGAGGACCGTCTTTGTACGGGTATGACATCTGGAGTGACCGCAGGTATGACATCAGGTGGAACTTGCGATTGAGGTGGCGGCGAAGGAGTTGGCGTGAAGTTGACCCCGGCCCTTGGTATGACAGCACAATCGCCTCCTGCTTCGCTGGGTGTGGAGATGTGACTGCTGTCGTACGTCTCGTCCGTCACCTGGACAGAGAAGGAGGTGCTGGAGGGGGAGGTGAGGGAGCACGACTCGCAGGAACAGCTGGTGTAGTTGTCAGAGCTCTGGGAGGAAGTCAGACCACTGGGACCAGGGCCGGGGGCCAGGTAGGGAGGGCAGGGGTGACGGTGGTGGTGATGATGAAGGTAAGAGGTGCTAGGAACCCCTAGGGCACCTCCCTGCAGGGCGAAGACGGAGCTGTAAGGTGGAGGAGGGGTGCTGGGCTGCGCCGCCACCTCCTCGTAGGAGGGCAACTTGAAGGAAGCCAGGAAACCTGTGACAAATAAAACATCTATAAGCTTAAATGTGCAGCCTGCTGCTTGATTTGTTAGAGGAAAAGGCTCCACTCCCTGAGAGTCCTCAACATGTTCTCAAACTTGATTTCAACATATACTGTACTGTAAACAAACATACTAAGGTCCAGCATGGAGGAAGGGTAGTTGCAGGCTCCGTTATAGGCGATCAGATTGATCTCCCTCTGTCTCTGCTGCTGTTGGATCCTCAGCTTGGCCCGGCGGTGGCGGTAAGCACAGAAACAGCTGAAGAGGATCAGCACCGTCCACAGCAGCCAGAACCCTGCAAGAAAACAGGAAATGAACCCAACATAAACCCAAACGCGTTCATAATGATGAAAACAAGCATTAACGTTCGGTATCTGGATTACATCGCAGATGTACTCAAGATTAGGCAAACGCTGTTTACTGCTGTTTATTTTAGGACTTATTTCTTAGCTTTGTTTGCATTAATCTGACCATGATATAAACTTTTCAGATTAAATGCTTTATTATTTTGAAAGGTCTTCCGGGTTGACACGTTAATGGGTAGCTCATGAAGGCAGCGGCACTTCAGTCCGACAGTTGTAGGAGTGGCGGATAAATAAAGCACGCACTTAAGCCCTAACTTTATCTGTAAATGTTCAGTGTTATACGATTCTGTACAGTTTCAGATACCGTTTCAAAGTCATTTCTAAGATCTAGCAATCTCATCAACATTGCAACACATTGCCCGAAACAGCGATTTGGCGCCTCCTAGTGTTTATTTCAAATCTTCTCTGCCGGGCATGGCTGTACTTTACTTTGACTTTAGTTTGAGTTTTTAAAATAGACCTTCTTCACAGCAGCAGCCATTTTGACATGAAATAGTAAGGGGGAAACACAGGTGTTTCCAATGACACTAATTAAATAACGCTGATCGCAGCAGAGACTTTCCAGCGAGTCAACGCGCACCGCAGCAGCACCCCGACTCTGCCTGACCTGAATGGAACGAAACCTTAATTAGTATCATTGGAAACACCTGTGTTTACCCGGCTGTGTCATGTCATAAATGGCTGCTGTGAAAAAGAGGTGGAAAAAGCCCAGAAAGAGCTTTTTTTCTTTACCTATAACTGAGTGGTATAACGTAATATTCACAATGTCAAAGATAGACTATGACTAAGGAGTAAAAAACTCAAAATGTCTTTTTGGAAACATGTTCTGTAATGGAGATGTCATTTTAACCAAATGAGAATAAAGAGTTGCATATCTTGGGTGTACTATATCTAATTAAAAACTGATATCTGATATAGTAAGTAATCTGAATTAGTCTGAAATTAACATATCATATTATCCGGACGATATTCCCCCCTCTGAATTTCTGACTCAGATTGTTTTCACATACACCAGCTCGTCTGCACATTGTGGTTGGATACATTCAGCCAAATGCAACAGAAATTCAATATTTAATAGCAATTTGTGGAAAATATGACTCCAGATTTTTTCCTGGCAGGACTGCATGATAGATTTTCACAAAGAACAGTCTTAGCCCGAGGACTGTGTCTACCAGTGAAGAAGAAGTCAGTCTGTTGACTCACACCAGAGTTCATAATAGTAGGTACAGCAGCCTGTCTCTCCGCAGCAGTGCCCTGTGTCACACAGGTAACCTGGATTGTTGTTTACCCCAGGACAGTACTTGGGACTGACAACAGGCCGGCTACCAGAACCCCCGTGATGCTTCACCACCTAGAGGACGAAACACAGCGTCAGACCACAGTGAGAATAATGTTACTGCAGAGATAAAAGCTGCTATGTTTGGTACTTCAACAGGCGACAGTATGAGGGTGAAAGTTAGTTCTTGCTCCCCAAAAAAAGTAGCATGACCTGAGGTCTGCTTATTGTTTTTAACCAGGAAGGATGAAGTCAGGACAAAAGAGCAGGGAATTCAAATCTGACACCAGGTCAGGTTACAATCACCTCATTTCTACAACCACCTGTTATCATCCATACTTAAGTTACAGACTTCTGTGATAAATGAGCAACTGAGGCCATTAAAGCTCAAGAAAAAGGTAGCTGGCCAACAAGCTGTAAACACAACACCAACATATTATCACTACATTATAGCATATGTGTTGAGTATGAGTAATAAAACAGCTTGTGTTGCAGGCCTTAAAGCCAAAACAGTGGGTTATTATTAGGCTAAAATGCCTTGTAGAGGGGTGATAATTCTTCATGAGTGACCCCTAACACATCACACATTTAATCCATCGTTAATATAAAAATATCGATTGGTGTAGCTTTAAGATT
The DNA here is from genome assembly GCF_000972845.2 of Larimichthys crocea. NCBI lineage: Eukaryota > Metazoa > Chordata > Actinopteri > Sciaenidae > Larimichthys > Larimichthys crocea. The sequence continues at coordinate 3,211,948 of NC_040020.1, forward strand.
ATTTTGTATGTTTGTCGGCAGCTAGAGGTCAATGTTAAATAAATAAAAATGTCACACCTTATCAACTGTGGGCATGTCAGTCTCCTTCTGAGAAACAGCCACCTAAAACGAGAAACGAAAGGACCTCAGAGAATTTTACAGTGACATCTTAATGATTAGCAAGTCAGTGCGAGGGAGAGGAGCAAGTGAAGAACTAAAGCCAGACATTAAATATTAAATGTTTGACACATCATAAAAAAAAAAGACGGCAGATCTCAGTGCCTGTGGAGAAGACTCGAGACGAGCTCAGGCACTTCAGCACAACCATAAATAATCTACAATAACAATGCGGCAAGAAGAGGCTGCTAAATCTGTTATGTACATAGTTACCACACATGAGACTGAGATGTGCTAACAAATAATTATGCATTGCCATGGCAACCACCATGGATACACTTGGAGGCTTTTTCCACTCGCGTGGACAAAGCTTTATGTTATGCAGTGCTGTGAAATGTTGCTGTGGTTGTGGTTGAAGGTCGAGCTCCCCTACCGTAGCAGCTTCAGTCCCATCCAGCCCCTGCAGGGACATGGTCATCTGGCAAACAGACAGAGAGAAAGCAGAGCAGAGAGAAATGATATGATGGAAGTGAATATAAAACAGAAGATCAGCACTACATCTTTTAACTGACAAGCGCAGGTGCTTCGTAAGAAACTAATTATAGCATGTTAACCAAGCATGACAAAAAAGTCCACAAGAGGCCTATTTTCCAGTCCGAAGACGCTGGTCGCCCAACACTCCCGGCTCTTGAAGGAGATTAGAAGGTCAATGGCTTCTTAACAAAACCTATTTCTCCTCTGTGGGTCGAGATAGCCGACAAAAGGCACCGAATCCCAGGCACACACTTAATCTCCCTTTCTCTCTCTTTGCACATTTCTTGCATGCAAAAGGTACGCCTCTAAAACTGTGACAAATTAAAACAGTCAAGGGCTGTGCAACGAGCAATCATTCTGATTGCTGATTTGTCTGATTATTAAGTCCCAGATTAATTCACACACATTCATATTGCTTGTTTTGTCTGACCCAAACTCAGAGAGAGAAACCCAAATATTATATTAATGCATTTGTTCAAAGCTGAGAGAAACAAACATTCGAATCGACAAAACATTCAGAACTCAGAGAGGGCAAAAAACATCTGGTCTTTTTTAAAAAATAATAGCAGTTTTCCTCGTGGGATTATTCAGCAGACAATGAAACCTACAAGCACCAGACAGACTGACCTACCTACAAGGATGGACGCAAGCACATCGGCACCATTAGTGATCTAAGCTACCCAAATAGTATCCTGTCGCCGTGCAGATTTTAAAATTCCTCGTGTCACTCACGTCTCTGTAAATGTCATTCAGGCCCACTGTGAGTTAAAAGCCTGTGTGTGTGTGTGTGTGTGTGTGTGTGTGTGTGTGTGTGTGTGTGTGTGTGTGTGCGATCTGTATGTGGGGCCACTGTCAGAAACAATGTGGAGACACTGAGGCCTGCAGTCATGTAAATGAGACCTCTTTTGTTAACAACTGGCTGCTGGTTATGTACTCAGCATGGGGAACAATGTTGGCCCCACAACTGCAGTGTGTATACGAGTGTGTGTGTGTGTGTGTGTGAGTGTGTGTGTTTGCACACACAGCTTTTAACAGGTTCAGAATTACAATGACTGTCTATTTACAAAGTACAAATGAGATCGAGCCTCCGCACACTGCCAAAAGGATCTACAAATGGTGGCTGTTAGTTGGCCTAAAGACACTCGTAATACATTTTATACAAATGTGCGTAGTATACACTTCTTCAACAGCTGATACAGCCACAGGTTTATTAATATTGCATAACACTACACACTACGCACTATAATACAACACTGCATGGTGGAAGAGCAAACCAAGGACACGCAGAGCAGAGGACAGATAACTCAAGTTTTCTGCCAGAAATGTATCTGGTTGCAGGCAGCTCTATGTCTCTATGACATGTTAGTATGTGGACATGATCATCACAGTCAATACTAGTGCCGATACAATACTTAAAGGAGCAGTGTGCAGGATTTAGCAGCATCTGTACCTTAATTGTTTCCCTTTTTTTGTAAGCTGTAAGTTGTGTAAGTGTTAGATGAATGTCTAAATGTAATCTAGCAGTGTGGATTGCAACCATCTCGCCTCACTCTCTCTTTCCTGGTGTGAGAAAAAAAAAGTATGTGTAAAGCCTGAAGCCAGCGTTAAGTTCGTCCATTCTGGGCTATTGTAGAAACAGGTAACCAGTAACAAAAACATAATGCTTCCTATTTTCAGTTCATATAATTATTATATTTCAATTCAGCCATATCCTATAAATAGAGCACCCTAAATCTGACACACTAGACCTTTAAGTTTTAGTACTAATACCAAAACAACTCCTCTCATCTCCTGCATGAGACTGTGGAGGCAGCAACAGGCTGCTATTTCCACCATGTAAGAAAGAAATCTACCACAGGTCCTTCATTCCAACAGCTGTCAGACTCTTTAACACCAGCATGACTTTGTGATATTAATTAGTAATTTCTTATCAACAATGTGTATACGAGCTGCTGTGACAAGTGAATTTCCCTGCTGTGGGATCAGTAAAGTCTATCTTATCTTATCTTTTAGTATATGATACCTTAACATGAGAAATATAAGCTACACAACAATTTAAATAATTTAACAAAAGAAGCCAGCCCTAAAAAACAGAAATATATTATCATAAACATGAGAAAATAACTGATCAAATAACAGAACACAATCAACTGTTTGCTTCCAAACTCAACATGTTTGGTATTTTTTTTACCGTAATCTATTTTTATGATAAATAAGGTAACAACAAAACCCAAGAGAAAAATCCTACAGCATATTCAACTGTCAAATGTAACTTCGGGTGACTCATATTTAAGCTAATATACTGTTACTGTTATGAAAGTCAGAGTTGAGAGGGGAAATGTTCAGGCGTCGTAGAGTGATGTGAAGCCGAGTTCCTGTGGTAAGCCCACCACACGGCACTGAGTGCACACACACGGGTGTGAAGTGATCATTCAGACTTCCCCAGAGACCACGGACTAACCACAAATGATTTCCACCCGTGGGGGCCTCACAGTTCTCTCCCCACACACACACACACACACACCTTCACTACCTCCATCTTACATGACATGCCACCTGCGAAGAACATGCTATTTCATGTGTGTCTGTCTGTGGTGACATGGATGTAAAAAATCAAGGCTGACTATGAGAGGTCGCAGTGTAACAGCCACCAGAGAAATGCTGGTAAAAAAAGTAAAGTTGATAGCAGATTTCACAAAATAATGATTTACTATTGACCGGCTGGTGTATTTGAACATTTATCTGTCCCACCCTGAAGACAACATAAAAAAAAATATATAATATATACATGTACCACGACAACAATACCTTTAAATCAAAGATATTTCAGCTGGTACATGCACAAAAAACATCAAGATTATGACCAAGGACTAGCAGGAATATTGATTAAAAAGGTGCGATCAAGGTGAGATTAAGACTCCTTAACCTTAGACAATGAAGCAAACTATTGTCATCACATGGATTGAGGAGATTCATTATCACTGTGAGCCTGAATTCAACACTGAAGCCTAAGAACAAGTCAGGACTTAAAATAAAGCGGACACTGCAGCTCATGGGAAAACACAAGACTGAAGTTCTTGGCCAGAATACAAATCAAATGCCAAGAATGTGCCACTCTCTTAGACCAAGACGTACAGTACCAGTTAGTCTGGGCACACCTTCTCATTGATTTGCTTTGTTGACAACTATGCACACTCTTGGCACTCTCTGAAAGGGCTTTACGACGTATTCACCATGAAAGTTTTTTTAATTAAGAGGTGTGCCTTCTCAAAAGTTCATTTGTGGAATATCTTATGTCATGTTCAGAGGAAGCGTTGGCATACAGATCCAACTGCTCTACGCAGCTACTGTAGTAATTCAAATTACGACAAGAACCACTCAACTGAGCAAAGAGAATGAACGGTCCATCATTACTTTACGACACAAAGGTCAGTCAATCCAGAAAACATCAAGAACTTTGAATGTGTCAGTCACTAAAACCATCAAACACTTTGATGAAACTGGCACTGCCCCAGGAAAGGAAGACCAAGAGTTACCTCAGCTGCTCTAAAGATAAGTTCATTACAGCCAATCATTAACAATCAACAATTAACAGCATCCCAGATTAGAGCCACATAAATACTTCACAAAGTGCAAGTAGCAGACACATCTAAACATTAACTGTTGGGGAAAGACTGCCGAGATCAGGCCTTCATGATCGAATTGCTGCAAATAAACCACGACTGAGGAACACCAACAAGAAGAAGAGAACTGCTTAAGCCTAGAACACAATGAATAGACACTAGACCAGTGGAAATCTGTCCTTCGATGCCTCTTTGATGACACTGAGTCAAATCTGAAATTTTTGGTTCCAACTTTGTCGTGACACAGAGAAGGTGTCTGCATGTGTGGTTCCCACTGTGAAGCATAGAGGAGGAGGTGTGATGGTGCGGAGGTGACACTGTTGGTGATTTATTTCAAATTCAAGGCCAACATGGCTACATCTGGTTTTTAGTGGGACCACTAAATACCTCCAGGATCTGTAAGGGATAGTGACACATCACCTGGCTTCCGCAATCACCCAACCTATACCCAATTAAGATGATTTGAAATGACTGCAGAATGAAGAAAAGTGTATATAGGAACATCAGGATGTTAGAAAATCTATCCCAGGTGACCAACCTCATGAATCCGAGTGAGCAAAAGGAGGTTACATTGAAGAATCTAAAATCTAAAACATATTCTGGTTTGTTTACACTTTTTTTGATAACCAGATAATTCCATATGTGTTTTGATGTCACCAGTATTAATCTAAAATGTAGAAAATAATAAAAAATAATAAGAAGTTGTGTCTTAACCTTTGACTGGTACTGTAATCTACACTATGCTTAGACACATTTGAATTTTAAACTCTGATTAAAGAGGGTTTGTGCACTGTTATTTTAGATGTTACATCGACTGGATGAAAATAGATGCCTCCTTGAGAACTTTAACATTTTCTAGCTGTAAGCCAATGCTGTTTTCATTGTGGTTTTCCAGTACAAACACAGCTGTATAAGCAACAACAGACTAGAAACAACAAGGAAACATCAGCGGCAGTGTCCTGAATCAGCAGTACAGTGTTCTTCTGCTGGATGAGCAACTTGTACGTTTTAGATTTATTGGGCTATAAGGGGTCGGGCAGTAATCACACAAATTAAATGCATAATTTAACACCACAGACTTTCCAAACTACTTCAAATCTAACTGCAGTTTCAGCAGCACAAATCAACAAGTCACAAACTACTGCTGAGACCAGAAATATAAAACACTACATTGGTATACACAGAAGAAAGCTGACCGTATAAGGACCTTACAACATTTTAAATATTTGCAAAACATTCCCATGATATTATGTAATTTTTTACAACTCTACAGATGTCAAATAAAACCCAAACCTGACTGACTGAACTGGACACAAAACATTTGCTGCAGCAGTGCTGCAAAAAAAAAAAAAAAAACATTTTCACATACTGTCTGCAGAAATAAACAGATGCAACGTCAAAGGTGAATAAATTCAAAGACAGATGGCTACAGAACTGTTGTCAACAACAACAACAACAACAACAACAACACAGGCCGAGGGAAGCATGTTGCTCTGCAGAATAACTGGAGCCCAGCTGTTGGCAGCAGTGTTTGTATCAAAAGGAAAGCTGTGCAATGCGCGTTACCTCCTCAGCCTTCACCCCGAGGCAGAAAGTCAACGTTTTCTCTGGATCCATGGCGAGAGATGAATACCAAGCTACACAGAGAAAATACAAATGCAGAGGTGGGATGTTATTCTGCTAAGCCCCCATCACCGCTGTCCCACTCCACAGACACGGTGGCCTCCCCATCCGCCATTGCCCGGACTGACAGACGGATGCCCCTCCCAGACTCCGCTGCACGCACACGGGGGTACCAGGGGCTCCGGACTGCCGGTGTATTTTAATGGATGGGGAGGATGGGAGGGGTGCAGACGTGCTCTGTCGTCCACTGCTGTTTGCTGTAGTGAGATGAAGACAGATTTCACTCTTTGTTTTCGCAGAGAGGGTCGGAGCTGTGCATGATGTCATGCGTCTCCAGCCCCCAAAGTACTTGTATGGGAGCGCTGCGGCTTTGATTGGCCGGAGCTCCCAGCAACAGCCGCACAGAGGCAGCCTCAACCTGGCTGTATGCACACACTGTTGCTTCATTAACTACAGCTATGCATAAACCCCCCCAACACCTGTCTGATATTCAACATACAGGCTTATACAGAGGTCAGATAAACTGTTTGGTTCTGTGATGACATGACTACAATATACTCCAATTTAATTAAAAATAATGTAAATATAACTTACTCAGATTTGGTATTAGTACTTAGATTACTTAATGAACAAGTAGCAGAAGTAATGGAAGGTGAAATAACACAGATGTCTTTACAGCTTTTAATTATTTCAATATATACAAACCATACTGTTGCAAAAATGATAAAGATAAATCTGAGCCAAGCCAAGTATTTATATCAAGTAATACACATTTAATAGTACCACTAGATACATTAAAATGGAATAACTAATTAAATAACTAACGTAATGTAATGTAGTTGTACTAGTGTCAGTTATGGTTAGTTGTGGTCATAATAAAGAATGAAATATTCACAAAAACTTTATAAATTGATAAATAAATATAGCTGGTGATACATATTTTAACCATAAGAAAGAAAAGTCTGCACCTTTACATTAGCTCTGATGTCAGTAGTCCAATTAACAGGCTGATTGCATAATACGATAATCCACAGCTGAAGGACTAAGTTTGCATACTTTAAACCAAATAAATGAATGATAGAGTGACATTATTTATATTTTATTATTTAATAATGCCACTAGCTACATTAAATTGCTAATTAGTTAACAACTGCTAGAGAACAGTGTTTACTCGTGAGTGTTATGGTGATGATACTTTAAGGACCTTCTTTTATTTTTACTCTATATTTACAAAAACTTAATAAATCAATCAATAAATATAGCTGGTGTTATATAATTTAACAGTAACAGTTATGTAACAATTTACAGATGATGATGATGATTGATGGCAGTATACATCCACTGCTGAAGGACTAAGTTAGTATAATTTAAACCCAATAAACTGACACACTTGCAGATCTGTTAGGTAATAGGTTAGTAATGGTCAGTCTCTGCTCATGCTGGACCAGCTCAGTTTTTTTTTTATTACTTTAACTCCTCATCAGTTTTTATGTCAAAGTTAGAGTGCTTGTTGCCAGGCAATTTTATATTGGCTTCCAGTGCTGTTGAGTCAGGTCAGTCCTTGCAGTTCTTGGTGCCAGTGGGCAGACTGAGACTGTTTAAGAGGGCAGGGGTAAAATAAAAATAAAGAAGGCACTGGGATGCAGAAAGACGTTATGCATTTATTGGTGAAACAGCTTAGTCATGGTTAGGGCTTGCACCCTAGAGGCCTGCTTTTATCCAAAGCGACTTACAAAAAAGGGAAACAACCAAGGCACAGTGCGCCAAGAACATGTTAGTGCAGCAATAAGTACAACTCAAATAGACTCAAGTGACAGTTCGAGAAGAGGAATAGCATGTCCAGTTGTTGGCAGTGTTAAGAGAGGAGGTACTCTATGAAGAGCAGGGTCTTCAAGGGTATTTTGAAGGTAGAAATGTCGCCCCTGATCTGGTAGGAACTGGGAGTACGTTCCACCAACGCGGAACAACAGACAAGATAAGTTTGGATTGTCCTGAGTGTACAAGTAGCAGAGCCAGGCATCATTCACGGTCGGGAGGTAACATAAGTCTGTATAAGGACATTCAGGTAAGTGGGTACAGAACCAGACACTGCTTTGTAGGCGAGTATTAGCAGGTTCTCATGGATCGTGGCTGCTGCTGTGGTCCTGCACGACGACCACAGTTTGTATCAGGAGTTGGGTAGCATGTCGGGTCAGGTAAGGCCTTGGCATGACCAGACAACCGAGGTAAAGGTTAGTTGGCCGTTGATAATGAGTCCTGTGTTTCACACTACCCTGGTAGGGACGGGCTGCTACATGTAGCCGGTGGAGCTCGATCAGTAGCAGGGTAACATGCCATTTTGGGCTTGAATATCGTCTGAAAGGGTTTCAATGTTGACTGGGAGGCCTTTGAGGAAGACGTTACAGTCACAAGACGACCACAGCTTGTATCAGGAGTTGCTTGTAGGGATTTTTATCACGTTTTCCCCACTGGAAGAGACGTATTGACCTCGACCTTTACGAACTTCAATGAAAATCTTGCATGCAAAACAAAAGTGAAACTAAATGAATAAATATTGCAATGCAATGCATCAACAGTTTATGCCTGTTTGTCACAAGAGGGCAGCAGACTACAGGATTTTTCTGCATTGAGCCTCTGAGGTAGAAAAATAAGACTCAGTAAGACTTGTGCATACAGTTACAGTATTTTTGTTACAGTTAAATAAATATTAATGAAGCTGCACTTTATCTTTACTCTTTTATACCTTCTCTCTTTTCATGAGCCCCTCGACACAAAAGGGGAACAAGGAAAAGTATGTCTACTGCCCCCACTTCTTGTTTCCCCCCTCTTGTTTCATACCTGTAGTTGAAACAAACCTTCACACTGAAACACAAGCTTGAGCTCTTGCTCATCTGTTTTCTTTGTGCATAAACACGTTAAACCACCTGCATTAAATAGGGCACTAATAAATAGGGTGTGTTGGCGGCTAAGAGGTATTGTGTTAAACCAGTAATTGGTGTTAATAAGTCAGTAACCGCACTGTGTCATACCATGTCGATGGGCCTCATGCAGACAGGAATTTACCAAGAACATCTCTGATATGTGAAAAATGATCAGTTAAGTCTGTTATCCAGTGTAGTACTGTACCTTAACTTATTGTAATTTTCCTACACACTTGAGAGAAGATGTTAGGTCAGCTTTGCATGCTCACCCACATACTGACTCAATGTGATAACACTTCCTGTGACCCATCTTAGCACACACACACACACACACACACACACACACACACACACACGTGTGCACACCCACACGTAGACATACACGAACAACAACAAACTAATAAATGTTGTAATCGGCGAAGGGAAGTTATGTTTTGAATTTGAAATGAATGAATTTACATAAACAGGGTGTGCTGCACAGAAATAAACAGAACAGCTGGAGCTTTATGAAACCTTTACAGCTTGTTAACAGCTAATATGTGGAAAAAAAAAACTTTTAGAGGAAATTCAAAATGAAACTCATTTTATGTTTTGTTTTTATTTCCATGGTGAGGTCAGGCATGTGATGTGTGTCGTAATTACTCCTGTTAATTCCTTTATGCCCTATGCAAACTCATGGAATATGTCGATTACATCAGCTGTAAACTGGAATTCAAGGCTGTGAGATGTGGCCTTGAAGCACGTCGCTACCTCTGTTATGTCACATACGAGTCATCGCCCTGCTTTGTGCCCACGGAAGAGGAGTAACTACAGCAGCAGCAGCAGCAGCTACCCATCAACAAATACACGAACAAAGATGAAGCACATGCTTCTCCACACAGGATTAAATGTCTTTAACTGAGAATGGACACTCACAAATCCATGTTTTTTAAGTGTTTAAAGTACAGAGGCTTTGATCAAAGACTGTTTGGCATGAATCTTCCTGAGCCAGCAGCCACACGTGAGGTTCAAAGAAAAAACTCCAGCCTAAACATTTTCTTGGCATATGGTGATTTATTTTCTGCTTTCCAGAGAGAGAAAAAAAAGGCAGTGTTAAGAGCTGTCATTGAAGCAACACTGTGTAACTCTTCTACCGTGAAATAACCGGCGAGAAGTACAATACACAATGCTTTAAGGTCACACACCATCAATTATTTCACTGGTTTTGGAAAATGTTATGTTATGATATCCTATGGCTGCTCCGCCCCAACTCTTTGTAATTCACAAAGTTTGCCAACTGTAGTTAATGTTAGCTCCGTTTGTTAGCCAGGCTGTCCAGACTGTAAGCTTAAAGGGAGTGTTAGTGTTTGTACCACATGCCTTTTGCACAACTGGTAAAAGGAGGTTTTCAGGCCTGGGGCGTGGGGGAATGCAGACAGGGAGTGGAGCCAGTGTCGTGCTAGAACCGGAGCCAAGTACTGTAAACAAGGCTTAGCAGCCTCTATGGACAAGAGACAGAAGAGGATATTGACTGAGGAAGCTAAGAGGAAAAAAGGAGAGCGCAATTATATTAAGGCTTAAAGTTATGAATGTTAGGTGGCTTGTTTGAGCACCCAGGCCTCGTTTAGCCCCGACCTCACGTCCGCTGATGAGCCACGTCTTTGTCGGTTTTTAGACTAGCAGGGAGGCAGGACTGCCAACACAGATTTTGATATGCATACAATGTCCATTCTTTATACTGTCAGTGCTTCTGATCCCTATAACCTCTGACATGAGCAGTCAACATTAATAGTTTAATTTGAAGGATTTTTAGTGGCCTGAAGAAGTAAAAGTGTCCAAGATTTCACAAGAAAGAAAGTAAAAATGAAAAGAAAGTCAGAGAAGGACCTTTTTTTCTCAGGTGACACCTCAGACTTATCTGTCTTTTTATATAGGGTATAGTGAATGAGAAATAGATTTTGGATATAGTATAATAAGGTATAATAAAATAAATATATTATATAGCCAGTATTGTTTAAACAGATGATCTTGTATTCTTATAAAACTCTGTCTCTTATAAAAGGAAGCAGATTCAGGAAATTGTTTTTAGGGGCCTTCATGAGTTCAGCATGGAAAAAACAAGATCAGAAGATGTTGAATTAAACTTTGTTCACAATCAAATTGTTTTGAAATGGTGAACTTTAACACTGGCTGAAAGACAGACGCCGAGCTGGGCTTCTTGCTGTTGGACTAGTCAGTAATATTAGCTGGCTGCTATGTCTTGTGTTGTTCTACTTGCTTTATGTTTGGCATAGCAAACTGATCAACTCGCTAGTTTCTGATCAGAAGTAATATAATCAGAACAAATACATGTGTACAGCTGTCCATGTCCAACTTATGACAGACCTTTAAACAACTAATAATGAAGGTGCAGCACGATAACGCATGATCATTTTATTCTTTACTTATTCGTAGATGTGAAACAGTTTGTTCCCTCTTCGTTCCACCTTCTGATGGAATCTCGCTCACATAACCAACACACTGTAACTTGCACAGAAATGTCGTATCTAGAGCCGACAGTCACGTCTTTTAACAGCACACACAATGACTGCTGTATGACAGCATGGGGGATGACAAAACACAGGTTGTTTTGTGAGAGATTAGATGCAGCCCGGGCCGAGACTCAAGAGTTCATATTGGAGTCTTGTCAAAAAATAAAGCCCTCATAAGACAGCAAGGAATGTTTCTGCGGCTTTGTGGCTGTTTTGAAAACCCGTCCGTCAAATGATTGTCAGTCACAGTGATGCCACTCTGGAAAGATGAGTCTAAGTCATGCAACTTTAAACTTCCCTTTTCTCTTTAAATGCTCAAAAAGAAAGTCGAGCTTAATAATTTGCTAATGCTGGGAAATGCAAAGTGGTCTGGCGCTGCAAAAACAACACGCATCTGCCTGCACTTACCACACTGTCAAGTCACATCCTGTGCCTCATGGACATGTGACATTTAGAAATGCCACTGTAAATGACAGCAGGGTGCACGTCTGGTCCCTGAAGGGGAGATAAACCTTCCATATACTTTACATTATTATCAGCCATTTTCCAAAGCTTTTTGTTTATCTGCATGTTAAATTACAGCCACTTATGTTTGGGTTTCTCCTCACTGTGTGCCTTTGATAATAATGTTCATGCCAGAACTCTTAATATTGTAATTTTCTGCAAGCACGCAAGTCCTTGTTCTCTTTATGTTGCATCTGCCTGGTCTCTTTTTGAAGGGCCTAATTTGCACTGTATTTGACTTGATACTCTAAAACATGCAAAGCCACAGCTACTTTATTTACTGCCATGTGTAACCAGAGATGTGCAGATAAAAGTAAGCCGGTGTTAAAGTTCACCATTTCGAAACAATTTGATTGTGAACAAAGTTTAATTCAACATCTTCTGATCTTGTTTTTTCCATGCTGAACTCATGAAGCCCCCTAAAAACAATTTCCTGAATCTGCTTCCTTTTATAAGAGACAGAGTTTTACAAGAATACAAGATCATCTGTTTAAACAATACTGGCTATATAATATATTTATTTTATTATACCTTATTATACCTTACTGGTGTAAAATGATGTCACATGGGGCTATATCCAAAATCAATTTCTTATTCACTATACCCTATATAAATAGACAGAACTCAAGATAAGTCTGAGGTGTCACCTGAGAAAAAAAGGTCTTGCTCTGACTTTCTTTTCATTTTTACTTTCTTTCTTGTGAAATCTTGGACACTTTTACTTCCTTAGGCCACTAAAGATCCTTCAAATTAAACTATTAATGTTGACTGCTCATGTCAGAGGTTATAGGGATCAGAAGCACTGACAGTATAAAGAATGGACGTTGTATGCATATCAAAATCTGTGTTGGCGGTCCTGCCTCCCTGCTAGTCTAAAAACCGACAAAGACGTGGCTCATCAGCGGACGTGAGGCGGGCTAAACGAGGCCTGGGTGCTCAAACAAGCCACCTGTAACGGCACCTACCTGTTAATCAAAGCAGCCACACTAACATTCATAACTTTAAGCCTTAATATGATCTGAACGGGTGAGTTATATAAAAATACACCCTCAGTATGGCTGTTACGAACGGGCAAATTCGCTATAGAGACCAAAACTGTTTTGTACCAGCCTGTAAACATGGGCTTACGGAGACTGACTCACTTCTGAAGCCAGCCTTATTCATACAGTCACATACAGCTGTATTGAAAAGTGATTAAAATTCACTATACACTAAACAGGAAATGATTCCACAAGATGCCAAAGAATCATATTGTGAGTTTCGTTTGGGTTTGTTGTTGAAGTTGCCAGGGAAACACCGCTGTCGACAATCACCTGATTAAACCACACCCACACAGTCCTGATGAAGCAAACTAGCAAACTCTTATTTATGTATAACTAAAGCGTGTTTTATCTTTAGTTATCGCTTCAAATATTTAATGTTATAAATAAATACTCGACATATGAAACCAAGTTCTCAGGTGCTTTTAACCTTGTCAACCGTGACTACTACTTAAACACCTCGTCATCACTTGTCCCATCAATCAAGAGCCTTGTCAATAGTACCTGAAGTCCGGCCCGAGGCTGTACACCCCCTTAGAAGATCCTCCACCAGCTGTCACTGGTTAAGACAGACCAAGTCACTGGATCAGTGTCTTTGGCCTCTTTGTTTGAAGTACGACTGTGGCGTGTTATCATCAGCATTGTAAATCAGCTGTCCTTGTGCTAATACACTACAGCTGTCAAACAGAACTACAAGGAAACAGGAGACACAAAATCATCCCTCTGATGTTTGCCAAAGGATCACAGGACTGACCAGGCTGCACTCATTTGACATTTTGTGACACAGCACCTACACGCAACCGGCACGCAAACCAAACATTTCTGTACGTGCCAACAGAAAGCCTTTACAGTGCATCCTCAGTGGGTAGACATCATGCGATATTGTGTGGAAACTGAAATTTTGCTGATGCCTGCCCAGTCGATGTGTGGTATTCGGTTCCACGGAGACGCGTCAGTTGTATCAATGTGAGTCACTGTCTCTTGCTAAAACAGCACACAGCACACCCTGTCTGTGTGAGCTGACAGTAAAAAAAAAAAAAAAGATCCACTGTTTGGGAACAAACTCTCACCGACACAAACAAAAACGTCCTGTTCTAATATTTCATTTTTCCCTCCTCTGCTGCGTTTGTGTTGTTAACGAAAGTATTGTTTCCACATGAAAAGCGGTTGAAGCAAACATAATGTATTGCTCATAAGGAGACAAACAGTCAGAAAGAGAGTGAGAGAGAGAGAACACACGTGACCGACAGGCTGTTTTGCACCCCTACTCCCCGGTTCCTCTCTTTGACAGCGGATTAAACTGACAGATCTAACCCCCTACCCCCAACACACACACACACACACAGTCTACAACCACAGGACAAACAGAGGTTCATGACAAGTCCTGGCAAGTCATCCGTAGTTAACTTAATGAGGGTAGTAGAGACCTCGACACACACACACACACACACACAAGCTATCAAACATGATTATCATGCCGTTGAGTGAAACGACCAAAACATCATATGAGAAGGCTTGAATCAAGTTACATCATGCCGCTGCTTGAAATCAATAGCTTCACATCAGAGTAACCAAAGAACACAAACAAAATCCAGAGACTTAAGTTTTGACATTTTTATGTTTACTCACTGGTTAAAAAAGGACTAACTCCTGAGCCTTGTGCATGCATAAGTAAGCTCGTGTCATTTTTCTTATATTAGACAGTCACCGTTTGTCTTGTCTCAGGCCTTTTTTTGCACCAAAATGGAATCAGCCCTATTCCAGTCCACACACCCAAGGCTAATTTTAAACCATCTGCAACCAGAAATAAACTGGTCTTGAACCTGAAACAGATGATTCACAGCTGGAAACAACAAAAAAATAAATAAAAGCAGGTTTTTCTTGAGTGCCAACTGAGGTGTGATTGCACCTGTGTGATACTATGTGAACTAAACTCAAGTGATTGGTATTCTACAGGTCTTTCTGCAAGTGTGCAAACTCCCTCCGTTGCATGACTAATCCTTGATTGCAAAGCAAGCGTCCCCTCAAAAATCGGGGCTGGTTCACTTGAGTTACAAGAACGGTGTCAAGAACCAGAACTAATTCGGTGGAAAAACACTCTATCCCTCCTCTTTAGTCTCTTTCCTGCTTCCTCGGGCTCTTTGGTTTTCCATAAATTTTCCACCCGTCCATCGGAGGCTCCCCGCCTTTCCACTTCACCTGACTGCCCCACCCGTTTACACACCTGTTCCCACTTCCCTCATCTGCTTTGCAGTTGCCTGACCATCCCTGCCCACCACCACCACCACCACCACCTTGCCTCCATCTCATTTCCTCATCAGCCCTGCAGATACTTACCCAGCCCATTCCCACTTATACTCCAAATTTGTCCCAGTTACTACGTTGGTTTCTTGCCTTCTGTATCACTAAATTACTGAAGGCGTCCTGCTCATCTGTCTGCGTTTGGGTCCTGTCTTTGTCTCTATGTAAAATCAACTGTGACACAACAACATTAGTCAAAAATTGTCTAAAAAGAATTAAATCTAACAAGCCAACATCAATACTGAGTGATGAATGCACGTGCATAAACAGAAAGCAACAATGTTTTGTGACTCCCTAATGTGATAAATGGGAGTTGAAATGGTCCCAAAGGACATAAGCTGTTTGGCAGGCCACCTCCCTTCAGTCTATTTCTGATGCACTTGCTTAAATGGACTATCAGCAGTGACACAAACAACAATGGTTTGCCCTGCTGAGTGCTGGAAAAACAGAATATATCAAAGACAAAGGAACCCACCATTGGGATCACCGTCAAAGCTTCTACCCCTTCCAAATGAATGATACATGGAGGGGTCAGACTTAGGCCCGTAGTGAATAAATTACTGCATAACACTGATTTTAAGATGAGTTATGAACGTGGGCAGGGAATTGAAAGAACTGCGCAAGAAACCCGCTGAATATTTATGAATAAGTAGGAAAAAAAAGGCCTCCGTATCAGTACGTTTCTTTCTTTTATCCCACTCTTGATTCCACTCCCTCCACAGGACTTTGATGGCTTTCTTTGGTGTCCGCTCCTGCTGCTGCTGACATGAGGCTTTTGTCTCAGCCCGGCACAAAAAAAACAAGAGGAACCCAGAGGACCATCAGAACCCAGACAGGAACAACAGACGACGAAGAAGCATGTGCAGAACAACAAGTGCGCCGAACTGACTGCTGCATGCCAGTCAGCAGAGGAAACTCCAACACAAGCAGAAAAGCCGGTTCCCAGTACACGTCGTCTGCAATGTGTTTGTCTTCCCATCTGACATTCTTGTCGTTTGAGTTCAATGACACAGTTTCAAAGAGGACTAAGTGATTCAAGACTAGAGAGTATTGCAGCAGCCGCAGAAACATGCACAAAAAGAAAAACATGCATTTTATTTTTATTTTGTTCCACAGACTGCCATGGCATCTGTTGACACTGGAAACTGTTAATATGGTGTCTATAAAAAGGGACTGAGTGATGTCGAAACATGCTTTAGCGCAGAGAGCTTTTGAGGCTTGCACATTTCTGTGTCACACCTGCTTTTTGGTGACACAAGATGAAACCGTGCCCTGCGACGTGGTGACGCTTTTGCAAACACACAATTTGTTATTTTCTCTCGTTCTGACTTTGTAGTAAAACATTTCTGGGCTAATCTGTTTCACTCTTCTCTCTCCTCCTTCTTCCTTGCAGATTTGTTGCTGCACATTTCAATCCAGTGAATTGTTAGCTGGCCTCAGTCCACCGCTGACTCTCTCTCTCTCTCAGATTTCCCTTCTCCCCCCTCTGTTTTCTGGAGTCCTGAGACACTGACCCACTTCCAGTTCCTTCCTCTCTCTCCGAAGCGGAGTACGTGTAAATGTTAAAGCATTTTTCTTTTGTTTTTTCGTCGTTGCAGCATATTTCCTCGCCCCTCTCTCTTTTCTCTTTCTCCCATACAACACACCCCCACTCGCTCGCTCGCTCGCTCACTCTGCATGACCCAGGGAAGCGTCCTGTTTGCAAGTGGGAGTGGAGTTTGCCATGAGTCATTACCAGGGGACCCCTGGCACTCGGGTGTACCCCTCCTCTGCATGCAAGGAATGCTTGCTAGATGCACTCCAGCCTTTAATGAAAGGGGGCACTCATTCAGATGCAGGCAGCAGAAACTTTATGAAAGTTTGATAGACAGCAGGGTGTTGACAAAGAAAAGCAATTTTGAAAAATGAGGATTTTTTCCAAGCGTAACAAGTCCATCCAGAGGAGCAGAAAATTGACGGTCAGGAGGTTTTTATGAGTTCTTTTTTCCCCTTTTTTTTTTCTCTTTTAGGTGTGCACAGCTGCACTCTGGGGCTGTGGAAACATTTGCAGGCACACACAGGGCTCTGGCTCTCTGACATACTGTGTCATTAAACATGCATGCACGCCATGCAACCTGTGTTAAACATATACCTGCATAATCCATTATAATATAACAAAACAAAAACCGGTTCTCTCTTTCTTTTCCCTTTTCTTTTTTTCCCCCCCTGTTGTTTCTTTTCTCCCCTCTTGACTCCAGCCTCTCCTCCCTCTTGTTTTTCTCCCTGATTCCCTCCTACCTTCCCCCATGGCTGAGTCTGGCAGGGCCACGGGTTCAAAGACGTGCAAGCACCAGAATGTAGGTCAGCCATCGGTGCTGAGTTACCGATTAGAAACAGCTGTGCGTTTGTGGGCCATTCTCTCTCTCTCTCTGTGTGTCTGCTGAGGCCAGCAGTCATCGCAAAGAACCGTACCCGGGCTATAACTTCGCTGTTCGAAATGCCCCCACCCCGACGCCCCGCTCTGAAACTCCTGCACTTCGTTCCACTTTCCTAAAAAAAATGATGAATAAGGGGGATTGCATAGAGAGCTTTGGTTTCGGTCAGCTCTTATGAAACGTGCTCCTGGATTTAAATTCAAACAAATCTTGTGGATCCTGCTCATCCCTGCTGTCCTACTGATGGCATGCAGAAACATACAAATGTGTGAGCATGTTTTTGTCTTTTCCAACATGCATGTTCACTCTCTTGTTGCTCTTTCAATTCCTGCATAAAAAAAACAAAAAACCCCTGGAGGTTCACTGTTTTTTTTTCAAGCCCTTAAAAACAGTCGGACATATCTGTGGTTCTGCCTATTGTTTTCACATGAAAACATTGCTCAACTGCAGAATGCATTTCCCTCCTGCTGCCCTGGACAATAGCTGATGTGCAACATGAATTAACCAACCAAACGCCAAAGCTGTGGTGGTCCTGAAGGTGACACCAATACTAGCATGTCTGGATTAGCCCTCGATGCCCATCCATGCCCTGCCCTACAATTGCCACTGCTGTTTCTTATATATATATATAAGATATACATATATATACATACACACGCAGCACCTGGGGGTAATTACCTGCCACGGCCCATAGGGACACCACCTGTCAGGGGGGCCTCACCATGTGTGTGGAGAAAAGAAAGATGGCTTATTTTTTGTGTGGAGCGGAGTAACTCACATATCAATCTTCACATGCAGCTCTACACAAGCAGACACACTGACCCCCCCCTCTCCCCAAAGCCAAGAGACAAAACCACACAAGCAAGAAAACACACCACTGAAATCGTGTGTGTGTGTGTGTGTGTGTTAGAAAGTGAAGCAATGGAAGAATACGGCAGGAAGAGACACGTTATGACTCTTCACAGTCCGGACCCCTTTAACACCCCTCCCTCTGCTGCCAGCTCAGCATCGGATATGAGCCAAACTCCTGTACCTTGCAGCTGTGGGCCTAAAAAAAAAAAAAAAGCCAGACGGGCAAAATAATGCACACACAGACACCCAAATGTCCATATATAGCTCACAATGCAAGCGTGCGTGCGAACGTACAAGAAGTATAAACAAAGTTTCACATGCAATCGTTCACAAAAACACATGTCGCACTGTATGGCCCCGTTAGATGATAGTAATTAGAATGCCGTGTTGCCTCCTGACATTTGTCCCCGCCACGCCTTTTTACCACTTGTGAGCTCGCTGATGAAAAGCTTAAGCTAAACAATCCAGCAACAGGTATTCCTACACACGCGAATAACTACTGAGCAAGAGTGCGTGTATTTTATTCCAAAGCTTGCAGACGACAACAAGCGGGTGACAATATGGCTACACGTTTTTGTGAATGTTTTAATTAGCGGTTCTGTTTCTGATGACTGCTTGGCGTGTCTTGTTGCAGTTTTTATGTATGTAATCTGTTGTCAGGATTGCAGCATATTTAGTCATATTTTGGCCTGTGGAAGTGGTTCAAGAAGTTTATCGGGTTTAAAGGTGCCATATGACATATTTTATGGAGGCATTTTATGTATTCATTCTACATTTTAATTACTTTTTATTGCTAATGGTTACAACAGGGTGTAACCTTGGTTTCCTACAGACTGTGGACTGTGGACTGGACTCATTTGCTTGAACGTCCACTTAAGGCTGGCTACAGAACAAGTCAATCTCCATAAGTCCCCATGTTAAAATGTCCAACTTCACAGCAGGAATAAACATGTTTACAGCCTGGTACAAAGAACTGATTTGGTCTCTATAGCTAATTTCCCCGTCCATTCCTTATACCGTCATCCACATCCACCCTGAGTTCATGCGGGCCTGCACCACACTTCAACTGGATCAAATGGATCCAGCTCCACACACCAACGGTTCTTCTAATTTAACACTCAGCAAGAAAGCGAATAAAAAAACCTCAAAGTATATCTAATCAACGTAAAAAAAAGGTGACTGCTGCTACTGGAATTTCAACAAACCTTAAAGCCACCTTTAAAGGCTGCAAGGATTGAGAAGGTTGAAAAATGTTGGGTGGAGTATCACTTCAGCTGAATGCACGGAAATGCACGGTAAACAAGTCACAAAGGTTAGAAGCAATGACACACCAGGGATTTGTAAATCCAGACATCCTGACAAGGATTCTCAGTGGGATGTCGGACTCAAATATAAAACCAGGACGGGGTCTCTTGGGTTTCTGCTTCTTGTTTCATCTACAGAGCGCTTTCATTTTCTAAAATTCATCCATTATCAGAAGAGAATCACATCCATTGGTGGGTGGTCTGTCACCATCCTTCTCCACTGCCCACCCACTAGAGGAGATAGGCCTGGTTTGCATATTTATAGGGAGGATGTTTGTTGTTAGAGACCCGCTGTTTGAGTGTATGAATTAGCTTAAGTTCGCCAGTTGCCATGGTCACGGATATGGTTGTTTTATTTGAGCCCATTCAACCTCACATACACACCCCTGCCCCCTCTTTAGACTTTCTTGAGTTTCAGTGGCTCTGCAGCTTTTTTTTTCACGCAGTTTTGGTGTCTGTGTTTCAGCCTGTTGGGATTTTTCACTCACTAGTTAACCAGCGCATTAAACATAAAAATTTAAAAATTTTCTGAATGTAGCAGCAGCACTGTTGTGCACTCAGGCTTTAACATCGCTCGAGTTCCTGGTCCTGTGGAGGACATATGCTACAGCAACATGGTGTTATCGTATGGCATGTTGAGCACGAGAGGGGAAAGAGCAAATGACAGTCGTTCGACCGCAGCACTCATGCCAAGAAGGCAGAGGAACCGAGGAGCCCAGGAACTTGGGGCGAGTCCAGGTACTCAGTGCCAGACCCAGAAAACAGTCCAGGCAAAAAAGAAAAAAAATTGGATCACAAGACTGAAACGGTGCAGGATGGAAGAATAGTTTGCCACCTTTCAGCTTCTTGCTGTGTGAACAGCCGTCAGCTCTGCGGGCAGAACCACACAGATTGAGAGAAAGCAGGACAGATGGGGAGAACACATGAGCGGATGGGGAGGAAAGAGTCTTTTCCCGGTGGTCTTTGTGCACATGTTTCGACCTAGAACACACTGCTGTGAGGGTGACAGTTAAATTACAAACAGAGAGCTCCAAAGATGCCCCAAAAACAGCTATATGCAAAAATATAATGTCTCCAATCATATCAATTAAGAAAAGAAGAAGTAATGAATGCACACCTTTTCAGACACTGATAACACTCATGCAACTCTCCGTATGTGCGACTGGTGATTGAACTTTAGTATCTCGGAGACTATTTTGCCAAGTATTTACATTATTTTGTCTACCCATATATGTCGAGAACAACCAAACTGTGGCTTAAGAATATCTCGATCACATGTGCTGAGATAAGCATGGCTGTATTAGATATGACTCAAAAAGACATGACGCTGGACTATGAAAGCTATCTTTAAAATCTTCTATCTTAAAAAAAAAATCACCCGACAGGAGACGCTTCTATATGCCGCTCTAAAACATAAACATAAAAGATCGAGCGCTGTGATTGTGGAGGGAAAATATCTAGACTAGAAGTGTGCAGAAATGTGTGTGTGTGTGTGTGTGTGTGTGTGACTGCCCGACACGTCTGAGATATTCTGGCTGAAAGAAAGAAACTGTAAGCCCACGGACTGAGGTTTGAAGCCGAGCAACATGAAAGCTTTCAAGTGAGGGCTGAGATGAGTCTAAGGCTTACAGAGGTTTCGTTATGTGGTGCAAACTGACAGCTATACCATGAGAGCGGCCTGCCATCAAATCATAACAACATGATGCGATATATCCACGGCACCTCTTTGTGCATTTCAGGGAAGAAACTGCTGTTAAAACAGACAAATAAAGGTGATTGATTCCCACAGTTTGCTTAGTGAAATAACATTTTTTTTAAGCTGTTTTCTAATTAAACTCTGTAAGGCAGATGAGTAAACATTGGATCGTGCAATTGGATGTTTGGGTTACACTATGGTAAGAGTACACACCCCACCTCGCCCTTTAGGCACATTTCCAGACAGTTAACTCCTTGGTATTTCTCTTGGTACGTCACCATGTATGACACATACGATTCTCCTGGATATCCTCTGGGGGAGGGACGGCGGACGGGATGTGTAACTTGAAAATGAGTAAAGTCTTTTGTGTTGCATCAAGCTTAAAGTCGAATGGAAAATTATGAATTGCGGGTGTGATTTCACACAAGTGGGAGCACAGGTTTTTTTCTTTTTTTGTCATGGGACATAATTAGTCCAGTGAACATGAGATGTTGCTTGAGACCAATCAGAGCGTGTTCAACGTTAATACGATGTGACCTTTGTTCAGTATGCGCATGAACGCTGGATTTCTGACCTTAGCCCTGTAATAGGCTTTAACTCTATCAGCTCAGGGCTTTAGCATCTAGTTCACTGCAGCTATAGGCTTGATTTGTATTTTTTTTTTAAAAAAGGTTTTACTCCTTTAATAATAATCTGATCATGAGCCTGCTGACAGAAAATACAAAATGTGTCCATGGACTTTCTGCAGTTACAATGGCATTGACGAGCACAATCCCAATTACATGTGGACAGAGCAGACTACAGTAACTGACCTTTAGCCTAAAGGATGCAGTGGGAGTGGGAGGGGTGGTTGCAAATGAAAGGAGGAAGGTAGTCAGTAAACAGTCAGTGTCAACAAGATAAACAACCCCGTAGTCCCTCATCCCTCGTCTCTCATTCGCTCCCTTGATTAACAATCACGCTGGAGCCACATTAGCACACTGTGCCAGAGCTGTACCAGCAATGGAGCCAAACAATGGCATAGGAAAAAGGTGTTAAATACTGATGTGCAGCAAGTGGACAGATTGCCGTGTTCAGGATTTGATCCTGGTTAAAGAGGTCAGTAGATAAATAATAGGCACAAACTGATGACAGACTCGACTTGTCTGTTCTGGCTCCAGACTATTTATTGTTGACTGAAAGGCTGAGTAACTTCTGAGTCTCCAGACCGTTTATTGTTGAAGGTTTTATGAGCCACGAGCTCCACTGTAAATGAGACTGACAGGAGGAGTCTCGTGTAAAAAAAAAAAAAAAAGGAACCACCCTCGGGTTGCATATTGAAAGCATTTGTGTTATTTCCTGAGAACATCACTCTGATTGGGGGATTATCACTGTGAGACCGCCCGCTGTGGGTCAGGAAGCAGAAAACACATGTTGCTGATATTTTGTTCCTCGGTCATGCCTAAAAATGGAAATTGACCGAAGCAGGAGGACGAAAACTGACATTTTAATGTCATGAAGTTGCTTTTATGATTGATGACTGCTTCATATAAGTGTAAACAGAAGAATAAATGTGGTATTATCTTTTAATTCTGAAAAAATAAAGACATTCAGTCTAGTCCCAGTTCTCTGTCATCACATATAGAAGTCCTCTACAGTATGCATTCAGTGTGACTCCAGACAGTTTGCCCCATAATATACAAGTAAACAAGGAAAAGGGAAATGAGAAGGCTTTGAGATAGCGGCTTAAAAGAACACAAAGAAGAAGTTTGTAGTTTCAGTTTACTCCGAAATAATTATATCCACAGTCAATCAAACATGCAGCTTCTGATTAATGTTTCATACTCATATGTGAGCAAATATCAATATAGAATCATATTTAATTCATAGGTATTTAAAAACAAAACAGAAAACTCACAGCAGCTTTTACTCAGTTGATATTATGATGTAAATTTCTAAAAATAGAGTCATAATGCTCTTTTATTTACTCTGCAGATTCTATCACAGGTGATCTGTGTCACAGACGTTGGCGTCGAGGCCAGCTGGTGATCGACGTGGTCGGGCAAAAGATGGAAAGATAGATGAAAGAAAACAAAGAAAGAGTGAAGAGAGAGAGTAGTCATTTGCCTGGCAGGCCCAAGGCAAGGAGCAATGCAAGGCCTGAGCCACTATGATCAGAGAGCATGCAGATGATAAGTCTATAAATAGAAACATGCAGCGGGAGGGACAAAGGCTATTTCCTTTCATATGATACAAAAGGATGGTTGAATTTCTGAGCTGCAAAGAGCACTTTAGAACACGACCTGTTAATAACGATTATTTTAATAATTTAATTAAACAGAAAACATACGAGCGTGGTGACAACCTTGACCTTATTAAGATTAAACTGCATGTCACCAGATTGGTTTACGAAATCCATCAAATGTCCAATAAAAAGAATCATCCATGCTGCAAACACAAATACATGAATAGCACCACCATGAAAACATATATTAGGCAATTGATGTTGAGTTTATGCATTGATCGAGCTTCTTTGTGGCTGTGAAAATGCTCCGGCTGATCAAAAGGATTTCATCACTTTTTTTTTTTCTTGGGTTTGAAGCCAAACATTTGCAGATGTCTACATGCCAGTGGTTCAGTTTCCATTTTAAAATAGATTATAAATGTGATACAGACCGAAATCCAAAACGTCCAAGTGGATTAACATGCATTTGACAAAACCAGATGTTATTTTGACTTTTTTACACTCTGAATGAACAGACGGTCTGAGTTTTTCCTTCGCGTCTGCTTGATCAGCATTCATTAGCCATGCTGACCCCCTTTTTATAAAGATTCTTGGCCTAAATTACCGCTGTAACTGAGATGATCTTCAAACCATCTCGCTGCATTATTACTGGTAATGCAGCTGAATAAAAAGACACGACTTTCTACTAAAGTCCACTTTAGTAAGACAGGAAATAGGACTTGTGAAACAGTTAATAGGTGTAAAAAACCTCAGAAATGACACGTGTGAACACACACACACACACGCACACACACACACACACACAAGGCGATGAATGCCTGGTCACATAAAAGATCATTGCGGGGTCAAGGTCAACTTTCTCAATTGCATTGACCTGCAATGAGGTCGAACAAATGCTCACACAACAAAACCTGCAAAGCTAAACACACATCCATAAACCTGAGGCCTGAGGCCTGCGACCTGCGACCTCCTCCTAATCCGAAACAAAGCTTCAGATGTACAAAGTTCAGCTGCAGACCGAATCAATGTCACTGCACACGAGGGGCTGTGATAAGAAGTGTACAACAAGCATAACGTCTCTATAATTACCTCAGGAATAGTCGTGAGGTGTAGCCCAAGCATGGCATCAGGCTTGAAATGCAATAACTTAGTTGTGAAACACTTGAACTGTACGTGTGTCTGGGCTATATTTTCACTTTGACTGTACACCGGCTGCACTCTGTCAAACAAGGATGTTGAGAGGCTAATTTGGTCTCATGTTTATTGTGTTTTCATATCACCGTGAAGATCGTACACGAAGGCAAAGTAGCAAACACTACTCTCCTGTGAGAAGTTACCAAACCTCATATATAATTCATTGTGATCTACAAAGTGAAAAATAAATATCTCCTCGAACTCCCCTCCCCCCCAAACAGACAAAAGATGAATTGGAAACATGATAATATGAATTTGTGACTCACAAAAGGAGTTCAAAAGCACTGAAATGTAGTCATGCAAAACGAAGGCGGGCAACAGCAAAAAAAAAAAAAAAAACAGGAAATAAAAGCTCTTGATATACATAAATTCATATACAGTTTCTTTTGCAGCTGAATGTGGTTTCTGCATGGCTTCAGCTGGGTGGACCAAATATAATCGCATTTTTTGTAAATGTCAAACCATCTACGATCACCTGCATCCTGAATGTCTTGTGCAATTTTCAGTTTACTTCACGCACAAATTAACATTTAGAGTTAGTTGTAAGTTAAAACAAATAGAGTATAAAACAAGAATCCTGCAGTAAATCTTAACTTTATGATGGTTATAGCAAAAACTGTTTAAGAAAAGTTTATTATCATTTTAGAGGATGTGGTTTGAGGTGTTTCTTATATTTTGTCCAATCAATTTATGTTACTGAAGGTATAATAAATATTGGAAACACACCCTTTTCACAATATGTTATTTATAAATGAATATAGAACATTTTTAGCATCACCATTACATTTCCTTTTGGGCTTATTTATGTTCATCCCTCCTGCAAACATGCTCACATGTACAAAAACTGAGAGCAACAAACTCAACCAGCAATTTACACTGTCTGAAATCTTGCAACGTATGATATACAATCTGCAGTACAGGCCCCATGAGGATCCTTCATGACACTTATTACCAAGAATCTACAACAAAAACAATGTTTGTGGTTCTGGTCCTCAAGGACCCTCCCAACCCCCTCTCTCTCTCTATCATTCACACAAAAAGTCACTTCCCTCATTGTGATGACTTTCTGATTTCTTCAGATGTACTCCAACAAACATCTGGCTGCAAGCAGTACGAACTGCCTGCCATGCCGCCATCAGACCACACTTTGACTCTGCAAGCACTCCTGCTGAGATATTCAGAAATCTTCCTCACTCGTGGCCACAAACGAAGCATATTACACAGCTGAGGGTGAAGATGAAGCAATGTTGGGATTGATTCTTGGATTTACTCTCTGAAATGTGTAGAGTCGAGTCACATGATTTGGTCCTGAGTCAGAGATGAGTTACGAATCTGGTAACATGATACTTGATTCAACAAAAATCGAAAATAGATTTGCAAGACTGGACTTTTATTGTAGCACCAGCTTGGACTTTAGCCTTCCAACTTGGATGTCTCATATGTTCCCCAAGCTTCTTATATTTTTTCTGTTATCTTTCCCCAACAATGGATATTGAATCCGATCAACGGCAGGAGGAAATGTCTTTCTTTTTTGGCATTGCAAACAAGCAGACAGACAACAGATAAATCCTCAGATTATCACATTCAGATGTAGAAAGGCTCTGCAACATGCAAAACATGGAGCAGCATATAAGGAACGAGCAATAAGCAGTAAGGAAAAAAAGGTTTTGAAAAAATGAATAAGAATCAGGTTTATTGCCAAGAAGGTTTTCACATACAAGAAATTTGTAGTCTTGATGAACAATATGAATATGTGCAAAATATGTTTTTAAGGGTGAAAAGAGCTACACAGTTTGTGCAGGAATGTGCAAGTTTTGCCAGATAATGTGCAAGAGTTCACAGCATGCAGAACATTAAAGATGTGCAAGATATACAACAAAACGTAGGAGTCCACAGGATGTTAAATAAAAGGTAAACAGTGTAATGTAACACAGTGAGTCAGTAAATCTGTAGCATGTAGGTCTGGGTGGGTGGAGGAAGTGAGTGTTAGAGAGGACTCTGACTTGACTTATTCAAGTTGTTTTGTTGGACCAACTGTACATATACACTTCTAAGAAGCTGGAACTACTTTAAACGAATAATTCACAGCTAAAAATGTAATTTTCTGTCGATAAACAGATGAATCGGCTCATTGTTTTCAGCTGTAACTGTGTCACACCTCAAATTCTGCTTTTATGAACTTTATTTGTGAGTAAAAAATCTTAAAATGTATTCATTGCATGTGCAAATGCACATCAAACTGTCACCCTGAGACTTATTTGTGACCTGCAGAGCAATAACTTTCTTAACACAGGCCCAGTGGTTGCATTGAGAGACTTCTCTTAAAACACATGCATGGTCAAAACTTCTTTCTAATCTAGCTTTTCAAAGAATTTTCGAGGAAAATGTTTGTGCAATTTTGCAAATTTCCACTGAAGTTTCTCCCCCAACACGGTGCATGCAATGTCTCCGGGGCGCTCGCAAAAACCATCAGTTTCTGCAGCCTCATACAACACTTTCATAATGACTTGGACAGGAAGTGAGCACAAAACACAAACTGTGTGGGTAAATTCTGCTTTGTCACACTCTCTTATAGGAAATAGCTGACGTACGTACATAAAAACGAGCCTTGTTGTTGTTGGTTTACTTCAACTTTAAGTTATTAACACCCCAAGTTCAACTCATGCACACCCTAAATGCTCCCCCCTCCCCCCTTCAGCCAATCAGAGGCAGCCGGCGCTCACGTCACACCAATCAGCTGCGGCGCTGGGCGGGGCGACTCCGGCTGTTGCTAGGGTATGTCTCCGATGACTCTCCACGCCGCTCGGCCAATCAGAACGCACCTTGCGATTTTCTGGTTTAAGACACACACGGATACACATGGAAAGCCCCGCCCACGGGCTCCTCTGATTGGACGAGAGCGCTGTCAGTCAGCTGACTCGGTTTTAGTTAGGTGCTGTTGATACTGACTGTAGTTTGGAGTCACCAAGACTCAGAGCTGAATATAGCAGCGCACATAAACCGCTCTGACACAGTTTTTTTTATTTTTTATTTTTATTTCCATTCCTTTTACTTCATGACTTGTACATTTATGTAAATAGATTGCATCTATTTTTTTATATATATATATATATAAATATATATATATATATACCGAGACAACACGAGAGGAACTTAATTCTCTTTTAATCTGCTGGAGGCTGCAGAGTACTTGGAAGAGAGAACAGAGGTATTTCAAACTAAACTCACCACCCACTCCGGACAGGCGTTTATTCTTCTGCTTCAAAAAGCTCCATTATTATTGTGTCATGTGTTAAAGTTTGAACGTCTGCCACAGTGCAGGTATGATGTCACTTTGCAAGAGCAAAAGCAGGACAATGCTATATAAATATATATATATATTTAAATGACTTGTGCGTTGTGTGTGTGGGTTGTGTGTGTTTTTCAATGCAGGACGTGGTTGTTTACGATTGCACGTGTGTTGTGGGTGTGTGTGTGTGTGTGTGGTGTGTGTTGGGGGGGGAGTAAGAGTGACTTGAAAAATATGGGTATTATCATGATGACACACTGCAACACAAAATGCTCACATATATGATCCAACTGCGCCGTGTTTGTCACTGACAGCTTTTTTTCAATGCAGACAGCACATGAACACCTTTTTATTATTATTATTATTATTATTTTATTCTTGTCTCTGTCCCTTCTGTAGATGCAGAGCACGGTTATGCGTCTGTTTTACCGTACAGTAGCGACTTTTCCCGAAAGAAAACGAAAGCCACGCCAATAACCAGAAAAGCTCAGAACAATAGGTAAATATAAATTTTTCTTTTCTTATTTATGTATTTGTTTGTTTGTCTGTGGGAGCTCATGCAAACACGTAAACACTGCCATCTTCTCTGCTTGCTTGCATTGCCTGGGCTTGGCTCTCTGTTTTGGTCTCTCCAATAAACACTGCCACGCGTACACTGTCAACTCTGCTGCTCCCACTCTCTCTCTCTCTCTCTCACACACACACACACACACACACACACACACACACCCTCCCCAATGCTCTGAACAACACACCCGACATGCAACATAACCTTTCGTTTCTGCACCCTGTCTGTCTGTCTGACACTGTCACCTGTGGCCAAAAAGCTTTTGTGTGTTTCTAGTTGTGTCTCTGTGTGTGTGTGTGTGTGTGTGTGTGTGTGTGTGTCATGTGTCATTCCAGACTTAATAAATAGAAGTTTCAGTTTCGGTTTTACCTGTTGGACAGCTGGTTAAACTTCATTTAAAGTCAGCTGGCATGTTATTATATGTTATTATAAAGACTGACATGAGGTGGCGTCTTTAAATCTCTTGTTTTGACTCCTCTTGTTTGTTTTCATATATAAGTTTAACTGATCATCTCTCAGTGTGACTGATCGAGGAGCAAACTAATCCCTTCAGCTCTGGACTTCAGGATGTCCATCACTATGCTGGCCTGCAAAGAGGGGTTTTAAATTGATTGGATCAAAGTGGGACACGCCCTCATCAGGAGTCCTTTTTTGCCCTCTTGACATCACATGATCCTAATTAAGGAGACTGTCACACACACACACACACACACACACACACACACACACACAAAGCTACATGCAAATTCATTTATTGTTTATGATTTCGTTTGAATTTCGTTTGAATGTGGGTGTTTTACTCGGGAAACTTTCCAGAAGCGTAAAAAGAGAAAAGGGAAGCACAAGCGAGTCTGATTTCCTCAGCCTGTGTTACGTCATGGCACGTACGTCGTGTAGTGTCACTAACGTTGAGAAATTGGATTTGTGGTATTTGTCACAAATAAGAGCGCAGCAGCCTCTTCCACATTCCTTTTCATTCAGCCTGACAGAGTAACTCTTTTTTAAAGAAGTTTGTTTGTGTGTGTGTGTGTGTGTGTGTGTGTGTGGCAGGTGGGTGCGGTGGCTAAAACACAAGACATCTACACACTTTTGACACACACCAGCTCCACTCCACTTCATGCACCAGACCTGCTTTTTCTAAAACCCCCAATTCCCTTTATACTCTCTTGCTGGGGAGAGGGGTTAGTGAGGTAAAAACATGTTTCATGTTTGAACTTAAACCGTATTTTTGAGTGGTTAGTTTTAGAAAAAAAAAAGCACAATGCGTCACTTTGTGGGTGTCGAATGTGCAAATTAAAACAGATAACATGTTTTTCTATGGTGCAACATTTTAAGGGCATGTGGAAAAAAAGAAATACAAAACAACAGAGTTGAGTCTATTTCTGCACACAGAAAGAAGAAAGCCTGGTGGAGTTTCCCCTTTTCTTTTTTCTTTTTTTACTCCTAGACTGGTGTTAAATCAGAATACCAGCGAGAGTTTTCCTTGCTTCACCTCCCCGTCACACGAGATGTGAAATTAAAAATATAAACAGCGCAGTTAAAGACGACAAACCGTGGTTTACTTCCCTCTTGAACAAAGGCCTCTGAGGGATGAGCTCTGACAGGTTTGGACTTCATTAAAAAAGGGTGATAAAAGGTTCATTTAATGGCCCTTGATCACCGGAGCCAAGTTTATGACAGCACAGACAGTCCTTTGCATGCCACACCATTCTTTTACATATCCTCTAAAGGTATGTGTGTGTGTGTGTGTTAACCTGCTCATTCTCTTCCTTTGAAATCTACCGTATGACTTCCCGGTCGTGCCCCGTGTGCTTTGACTGGGACATTTCCCCAATTTGTGCAGCAGGTTTTGAATAGCACAACTTCCTCCTCCATCTCGATGGAATAAAGCTCTTTGTTGGCTCTTTTTTTTTTTGGGATCAGGTTATTATTAGTGGCAGTGCAACATCCTGTGCTCCTTCTGGGATGATTTTGTGCAGACGCACATTATCCCAGTTGTAAGGTCATCTGTACCCTAAATCCCCCCCATCACCCTCTATTTTTAAAAATGTTTTTTGGTGCTGTGTCGCTTGTGCAGAAGCCTCGGCCTCCTCCTCGACACAGCTGTGGGAACCACTGCTTCGCGAGCACAAGGGCTCTCAAACAGCGGAAAATGTGAAAAGGCTTGTTGTCTGTCTGGCCTTTTGTTGTTGCTGTTTTTGTTTTTATTGCCGTGGTATCCATGGCGGCCTCATGAACAGAGGGCCTGTTTTCAGATGGACTGCGGTGCCCTCGCTGCTTCCCCCGCACATCAGGACAAGGGGGCTCTCCTCGGAAAAGCCCACACGCTGAGGAATTCTGCAGCGTCTAGGCCCGACGTCCAGACGTCTGAGTGTGTTTTTATCCCTGCGTCCACGCTGCTTTTTCAAGCCGGCGTGCAGCAACAACACCCGTGCAGTGTGCATGCTGTTTGTATGTGTGTGTGTGTGTGTGTGTGAGTGCATGCATGCAGGCAGAGAGGGAGGGAGGTGTTGTCACAGATACTGCTCTCTCTCTCTCTCTCTCTGTCAGGGTCATTTTTGCCCTCTGCTGCACATTTTCTGACAGATGTCACGCAGACGTGGAAAAAAGATTTTCTCGTCACGGATGCCTGTTTGTGCCCGTTCATTCCACTGCAAATCAGAATGAGATGAGACGCAGATGAGGAGACTCGTTTTGGAGGATTATAATATTCTACGTTAGGTTTTCCCGAAGGCAGAAAAAAGCAGAAGAAGAAATCGACCCAAATGTTTTCTCAGATCTGTTGTTCTCGCTTTCATCTGTCTTAACCAGGCCTCTCGCCTTGGGATTATTCATTTAAATCTCATCCTCTGACTCTCACGTCATGTGATTTGAAGCTTCTGTGTAAGTGTTTTGCATTATGCCAGCACCGCCCTGACACTCATCCTTGCTCCTTTTGTCCATTTGTCCTTTCAGATCGTCGCACAATGAGCTGGAGAAACACAGGTAAGATGACGTCATCCTGCTGCAATCACCTCACCTTTTTTGTTTTGTCTGATTTGCATTCATGTGTTTTGTCGCGGCACCTTTTTTGAGTTCCTAAAATACTGAGCGAGCGGACGGACGGACGGACGCTGGCTGCAGGTAACACGTGCGGTCAGGATCAGAGGTCATCTTCAAAGAGATTTGATCGATTAATTCCTCTCGTCTGAAAACGTATAATAAGCTGATTTCAAAGAGCGCCCTCACGTTGATTAGATCTGTCTCCATTTCACGGATGAAACTCGTTACCTTGTATGGGAAAGGGAATCCTGTCAGTAATGTGATAATCCTGCCTAGGCTGACGCTGTGAACGGAGGCAGGGTAAATCATACAAGCACACACACACACACACACACACACACACACCAATCCACAGACCCATGCACCTTCCTCCAAGCTTCTCCTCGTTTGGGGTACAGTGCTCAGCTCGTGGTGATGGGATATCCTCGCTCATTAAAGGCACATTTGCTCCGTTTTCATGACAGATTCAAAGAGTTTTCTCGTCAGGAGGCAAAACTCCTTCTTTGATGCAACAAAACCAAACTGCTTTAGAGAAAAAAGCCTTTAAAAAAAAACCCAAACTAAGCCAGCCACAGAGGATTTACCAAACAGCTGATGTAACTCTCCTCATGCGAGCAAAGGCTGGAGATGGGCGTGTTAGGCTGCATGTACGTGAGACCTGCTGTCAACCACGCTGAGGCACTAAGGGTTTGCCAGTCACGTGTCTGTAAGTGAGTAATGAATGTGTTGTAGCGCAGAGAGTGGGAGAGAGAGAGAGACAAGTACAGACATATTCCCTCTCCTGACCTGAGA
Source organism: Larimichthys crocea (assembly GCF_000972845.2). NCBI lineage: Eukaryota > Metazoa > Chordata > Actinopteri > Sciaenidae > Larimichthys > Larimichthys crocea. The sequence goes on from NC_040020.1 coordinate 3,244,475, forward strand.
CAGAGAGAAGGCCCCGGCTGATTATTATTACACTGCAGGTGTTGAGACACAACAGTTACCTCATGTCCAAAAGACGGGCGTGGCGCTGGCTTGCTGACGTCCAGTCAAACTGACAAATGCAAGTGCCGGTAAAGAAGTGTTCCATAATCAGTTTACTCACTTCCCTTGTTGTCACTACACGGCCACAAGTTTCTAAAAAAAGGCGTTTCTTTTTTTTTCCCCCCAGCGTCATCAGAGTCACGACTGCCTGCCCGGCTGTTCGCTGATGATAAAGGCGCTGATGTAAACCTTTAAATCGAGGAAGTTATATCATTGAAAAACTTCCATGGCGTCATATTTCTCACCCTCTTTTATCTTCGAGGGTTTAGATGGAAAACTTTCTGTAATGACAGGCCCCGCAGTGCAGTGACGATGCATCATTGTGTCTCCTTGCAACATAATGCATCCTGATTTAATCCCTGTCTGGACCTGCGGCCTCAAATTACACGGTCATTACTCAATCATACAGGTGTTAAAGGTTGGAGCGGTGACTTCAGGTTTCATACATGCAATGGACGACAACAATTTTAAATCATGAAGAGCAGCAAGAATGCCAAATTTGTTGGTTTCAGGCGCTCAAGTCGAGCATTTTTGCAGTTGTGTGTGAGGTATGCTGAATATATTTCAGTTTTCAGATGTCGGTCGGACAAAACAAGACACTGAAGACGCCGCGTTGTTCTCTCAGATCGTGCGATGAGCCCCCCTTGAATGTTTTCTTACATTTTAGTCACCACCACCAACTGATTTGTTCCAGCCCTGCCGGTTTCACCCTTTCGAAGCGGAGCTCTCTCGGCGTCCTCAGTTGATCTCAGTCTGTCTGTCTGTCTGTCTGTCTGTCTGCTGTTGATTCATAATAAAAACCAAAAGTCAGCAGCTGTCCAGTTCAACCAGTTTATTCAACATCCTTCTTGTTAATCTTCACCTCGGCCTCGGTATCGTTTCTAAAAAAAAAAGTTCGACCTCCTTCACGCCCTCGAACGCCACTCCGGGGAGGTTGCTGCTGTTTGAATCCTGACTCACTGTCTTTGTTTGGTCATGTGTCGGTGTGTTTGGTTCACGCTGGTGCAGCACAGAGCCATCCTTGTGCTGTGGGTGTTCACGTGGTAGACAAGGTGACTGATGAATGTCTGGCGTACATGCCGGAAGGCTTGTACTTGTATTGTGGATAGTCGAAAAGTGAGGTTGTGTTCACATTTTGGAGGTCAGCGATTACTTTTCGATACTCCGCGTCCTGTGACAGCTTCCAAACGTGTTTTTCAGCCTCAATCTGTCCATTTCCTGTGGACACTTGGCTCTCTTTAGGCTGGGTGTCTCGCATGAAGCCGACTGCCACCTTGGCATTCGCTTCAGGAGGCACCCCTGCATATATTTGTGTCCCGTTATCAGAGTGAGAAGTCTGGGTGGGTGCCAGCAGCGTCCCCACAGGGTCACCTGCTCTGCTTATCTGCTGCAGCCAATGACAGCTCAGCATATAGAGCGTCTTGAAGGTGACTCTGCTTTTCTCTTTGTCATTGCGTTGGCACAGGACACAGCTGTAGAGCGTCAGCCTGACATGTCTATGCAGCCAAATGCTACTGTGTGTGTGTGTGTGTGTGTGTGTGTGTGTGTGTGTGTGTGCGGTCGGACTCAACTGGCATTGCTTCCTTCCCATTTCTGACTTCAACCGCTCTTGATCACGCCGATGACGACTTATCCACGCCACCGATTTCCTTTTCTAGAAATGCCAAGGCATTGCGAAACTACAGAGGTTTTGTTTTCCCACCTATCACCTGTTTACAGGAAATCTGAGTCCGGTCACATAAGGGCTGCTGGTATCTGGTATGTTTGCGCTGCTTCCCTCGATTGAAAAAAAAGGATTTACAACTCTATTTTTACCTCTGCACACACGCACAGACACACACCCCATCGTAGTCAGGTGCTCTTTGGTTTCACTTTTCTGTGATCAGTCGCAATGAATCCTAAAAGTTTTTTTTGCTGCGCTCTAAAGTAACTGTATTCTTTTTGCTAAATATATCAAGCTGCAGATAACGTGCAGCAACCGTGTGACACCCCGTGAACTGAACTTTAAATTTACATGCTCTTCATGGACGCAGGAGCAGCCACTCAGTTTGTCACGGTCTAATCTTCTCTCTAATTAAATTTACTCTCCCAGTGTCTTCTACTCCCAGCTGTGATGAATGACTTATTTGGCTTTGAGGAACTCTTTCCCCCTCCTCGACTGAAGCTCCTGTGTGTGTGTGTGTGTGTGTGTGTGTGTGTGTGTGTGTGTGTGTGTGTGTGTGTCTATAGGCTGGGCACTGAGCTTGAGTTTGAGTTATGTCGGGGTGTTAGTGGGAGGGAGCGAGCCGTCCACGGTCCTGTTACTTCACCTCCATGCCTCTCTCTATACTCTTTGCCTCCAGAGACCACATCTGTTTTTTCTGTTCTTTTTCTCTCCACCTCCTCCTCCTCCTCCTCCTCCTCCTCCTCCTTCTTCTCCTTATTCTGGCTCTCTCTCTCTTTTTTTTTTTTTCGCCTCCTAAAAGTGTCTGAGTCAGCAGAAACCTGAAGCAGTAGGGGAGGAGAAAGGCAGAGCTCCCTTCTCACAGAGGGCCTTTATCACTCTTTACTGGGCCCTCCTGCCAAAACTCATCTGTGCCCACTTCTCTTGCTTTTGAGGCATAAATCTTCTTTTGTGACAGTGAGTTTATGCGGAAGAAGGCTCTGCTTTTGATGGGGCCTGTTAATCCTGTTAATCTGCATTTTTAATGGATTATAAAACCCGCACAGGCCATTGTTAACTTAAGGTCAAATTAAGTTTCCAAAGGAGGTTAAATGTCGTGATTGCCTCTTACTTAAACAAACTTTGTCTTTATTCCTTTCAGTCCGGTCAGTGTGGCGTTCACATGCTCATGTGATTGCACATGGCTTTTGTACTTAGCTTCCTCAAATGTCACACTGTCAGTTACATTCCTCATGCGTGCGCGTGTGTGTGTGTGTGTGTGTGTGTGTGGTGACCTGGAGTTATTAGGTTTGCATGGGCAGCTAATAACCCAGAGAGGAATGAATGATGTTTTGTACCAGGGGGCTAATCTTTAAGGCACGTGTGGGCAAATGCGAATTAGTCTGGGACCTCTCTGTACATTTTTTTGATTTCTAACACGGACACTGAAGAAAATTCCTCAGCGTGGAATTTGATATTATTTTCTTGATCAAGTTTCCCGAGGAGATGTTGTTCAAATGGCCACACATGTCATATTATAAGACAGAGAAATACAGGAAATCCTCACTATCGGGCAGCTGAAAGTTGGCAGCATCAAGCAAAAATGACTTGAACAAGCAATTGCACATGAATACTTGAAAATCAGCCAATCAATTATACAACTACCATTAATCATTTCAGCTTTAAACATATGTATGTTGTGATATATATAAATAAATAAATAACCAGAGAAGAATATTTGTGTGTGGGTAATCTAATAAATATGTATATAGGTACTTAAAGCAACATTGCGTATAATATTTTTACAATTTAGCGCCCCCCAGCCAACACTGACTTTTTTCCCTGCGCCCTACACCTGCAAACTTCCTCTTCCTGGACACTAACACTGTGCTTTGAGCACACTGTCTAACACGGCTAACAAACTTTACTGTCCATCAGGAAACTCTGTAAATCACAGAGAGTTGAGGCGGAGCAGCCGAAGGACATCGTGGTGGCAGCGTGTGATCGTAAAATATTGCGTGCTTCTTGTGGGTACATGCGAAAAATAGGCGTACGACACAACATAACTGCCAAGGCGTAGTCATCCTATGGGGAAATACAGTCCGACTTATTTACGGGATTTCTTTGTTGGTGTAAATAGGATGACAAAATCTCTTGACACTGACACATGTCCATCCTCTCCTGATATACAGTATTTCGTCATATTGCCCAACCTTTACCACAGACTGGGTTGGTCCAAACCGCTGCATTTACTGAAGTCCGGTGGATGTAGCCTTAAGACAGTTTGACTGTGTGTGAGCAAAGACTTAAGAAAGCGGCTACAGCTGGAGGTCAGCAGCAGAGGTCACATGTGGAATTTCTCCACCCTGAGGTCACCGGGCACTGAGAGGCTCTCCGGCTCGCTCAGGTCAAACCCGGCCACAACAATCGTAGAGCTCTGCTGCACGTAGCTGTGTGTATTTGTGGAGAGCCTGTAGCTTTTTGTACATTTTGTACATTCACACAGATATTTGAGCATGTGAACATGACCGGCGTGGACCTAGATTTAGGTGAGAACGTCCCCTCGCTCCCTCTCAGGTGTCGCTGCTGCAGGGAACTGTGTCAGTAAACTTGGTTTCACTGCCACCGAGCAGCTGATGCTCATAAAAACAAGGTGCGTGCATGGCTCTGGGGTGGGGTTTTAAGGGCAAAGGAGTGATAATTAGAGAAAGAAGTGGGGAAAAATAAGAGGAGGGGAAGTGAGCGGAGTGCAGGCAGAGGAAGAGGAGGAACGCCGAGACATTCTTAGAGCGTTGCCGAAGGGAGGGACGGGAGGCAGCGTAGGACGTGGCTGCTTTTGTCTGTGTGTGTGTGTGTGTGTGTGTGTGTCGAGCAGGCAGCCTGAAATTCAGGTCAGCAGAGTATGCACACATACGCTGGAATGCAGAGTTAAGTAAGAGAGGCGGTTTGAGGGAGGGGGATTGTGGGTGGACGAGGGGGTCACAAAACCAGCAGCCCGGTTTGCAAACGGCTTCCACGTTCGGTGCTCGAGTCGAATCACGAATATTTGTTTGATCGTGCATCGATAGAGTGGATCAGAGCTTCAGATCTGTCTATCCTGCAGTTTGTAAAAAGAGACCGTCTCCTGTTCTGTGCTTTATCTCACATACCCCTTAGAGATTTATCTCACAGCCTTTTTTTTTAAAGGTGGGTCCAGACAAATTCAAATTGGACCCCACCCCACTGTTTCCCCACTAAACTTCAGAAGTAAACAGACAAACTATCATAGTAAACACAGAAGCTGGGATCGTCTCTCATGCCACTAGATTCCTGCGTGTTAATCATTGACAAGGATTCATTCTAAAGCCAGAGCTCTGTGTGTGTCAGGGGGAATGTGTTTATTGAGCTCGCTGAACTTGTCTCTGCTAGTCCGTCCAACATTTGCAGATGTACTCTCTGTTTTTTTTCTTTCTCTCTCTCTCTTTCTGTGCAATCAATGTCCAGGTCTGTCATTTGACATTGTGTTGAAATGATTCAGAGACGCACAGGGGAGACATTTGCCTTCACGTCCCACCTCCCCTCTCTGTCTCTTGTTTGCTCACACGCTCTCCTCTTTAAATTTGACATCTGTTTTTCTGTAAACACCGGCGTAAACTGAAACTGGCCGAGGAAAGGAAAAGAAAAACTGATTTTTTGTAACGATCCGCGTTCGAGCGAGCAGAGGGAGGGGAGTTGAAAAAAAAATCAAATGAATCTAATTACAAGGCATTCCCTCGCACGCCTCGGTTTGCTTTGTGGAAATACTACTACGACGAGCGAACAACAAACTGCCTAATTCTGTAGTTTCCTGTTTCTTTTTTTTTAATTAGCAGCAAAGCATGCAGGGCTCCATTCTTGAGCGTAACTCCCTCCCTCCCTGTCTGCTGCTGCTGCTGCTGCTGTTGTTGTGGTTGTTTTCTGCTTTTGCGTGTGAGAGAGAGAGAGAGAGAGCGGAGTCATGTGAGAACGAGCTCCATGTTCCTGCCGCCAGGAGAATGTGTTTATGTGTGTGTGTGTGTGTGTGTGTGTGGGTGGGGGGGGACACTTGTATTTGTCTGTCTCGCCTTTTGCAGTTGTCACTGCACACAGTGGAGGGTGGGTGTGGCGGCGTCCTGGATGACAGAAAACAAACACAGCTCAACCCAGACGAGTGACATTTCATATCTCTCTCGTGTCTCCCCACCACCACCACACCACCCTCCTTGCGCCTTTCCTGTGTGTCTTTTGGCATTTTTTTTTTATTTTTCTACCCTCTGATGGCACCACCAGATTCTCTGTTAAATGTAAACATGTTCAGGGCAGGGCGGGAGGATGACAGGGAGACTGATGAAGGGCTGCTGAAAGGCCCAGTGTGTGTGTATGTATATATATATATATATGTATATGTATATGTATGTGTGTGTGTGTGTGTGTTTGTCAGCCGGCTACCCTGGGTAGGGTCCCTCACCACCTTTAAGAATCCTCTCCATCTGCCTCGTACTCCACCGGGAACCTGCCAGCCAGATGTGGAGCCACTTCACCGGCAACCCCAAATTCCACCACCTCGACACGGTGATCCACACTCACGCGACGCAGAGCCCCCACCCCACACACACTTTCACTTCACATAACAGTGCCGGGCGGTAAACAAAGGCGCCAGATGCATGGAGGAGTTTTAGACACAAAAGTTGAGAAAAAAACGATACTGAAACTACAAAATAAGAGAATTCACTTATAAAACTATTAACTTTTAAGAAATAGGAAGAAATATGTGCATAATTCCAGTCTTATTTTGTAGTTTTTGGGATTGTTTCGATCGGTAATGGTCAGATTGTACTTTAAATATCAAATTTTCTGCCCTTTAGTACGCTTAATATCACTGGAAGGAAGTCTGACGAGCAGCCAGACGTTCGTACAGAACAACAGCAAATGTCTTAATTATTACCCAAACTGACTTCCTGGTTTAAATTTGGAAGTAAAACTTTAAAGTGAGCAACACCCTGAAATGTCGCCAATCGTCGTTTGTTCGCAGAGGAAGTCGCGCTGTCGCGTTTCCAGATCTCGGTGTGCAATGTTATTATTACTGATAAGAAATATGGCTCCAAAAAAAAAAACCCTATAAAAATAAGTTGTAATGAGGTGGAATCTGAGTGATTAGACGTTACCGTGCAGACCAGGCAGTGACTCCTTCATGCCGATGTCTTGTGGGTCCAAGTCAAAACAACACCGGAGGCCTGCTTTAGCATTTTCTTTTCTTTAAACCCGACGGGGGAACAAACTGAGTCAGCTCTGGCAGCGAGAGGAAACATTGCCATGGTGTTTCTGATGACCTTTGACCTTAGTTTAGCGGCTTTGGCTCCTCGCCAGACGAGCCGCTCGGTCCTGCGCGTACGGGGTTGAGGAATGCGCCGGGCTGCAGCGAGCTCATTAAACAGCGCAGTGAGTGAGGGGTGAGGGCCCGTTGTTTGCACTGGCTCGCCTTCTCAGACCCCGTGGCTCTTTGTGTGTGTGTGTGTGTATCGATACATGTGCAATCCCAGAAGCCTGTACCGTCACCGGGACGATGTTTGGTCAAAGTGTGAGTGAGCACATCTGTGAGAAAAAAAAAAACCTTGAAGCGTAAGTCAGCAGTTTGGAGAGCTCGTTCCAGTTTCAGCGGCGTGCTCGCAACTTTCTGAGCGAAGGTTCCCCTTTTCTTTTTTCTTTTTTTTCCACTTTCCTCTCGTCTGCTGCATTCGCTTTGTTTTGGCACTGATGGAGAAGGGAAGAAGGGAGGTGGGGGGAGGGAAGAGGGGAAGGGAGGCCGGAGATCAGACACAAATCATCCCGTGGTACTCTGCACGTGAGAGTCGGTCAGGTGGTCGTTTCCCCGCAGACGTGACTTCAGAGAGAAACAAATCGCAGACTTACTATTAAATCCTGAGCTGTGGAGATATTACAGGCTGCTTCTGTTTTTTGTTTTCAGCTCGATTGCTGACCCGGTTAAACAACAATAATGCACCTTTTTTAATATTTTTGGGAAGTTTATTTTGAAAACAAAACACTAAAGTTTCAGTCTTGCGTCCATGTATATTGAAAACACACAAACCAGGAATCTGCCTCATCTACAGAACCTGTTTGTGTACCTGTGTCTGATGGGATTCAGAACCCACAGGGTCCAAACTGTCCCCTCACAGCGTCTCACGTTCATTGTGGTGCCACACTCTGCACGGCTGTTTGAGGCAATCCGATAAACATTGCGTGACCGGGGCTCGACTTAGGAATAACAAACATAAGTGAGCGAGGGGAGGGGAAATAACAAGTGTGTGTCACGGGTCGGACATGTGCTGCTGTCAGGTTTAACCAGGTCCTGTCTCATTGATATGCATCACGAACATGAAGCTTTTTCTTTCACACCGAAGACGCGTGTGTGTGTGTGTGTTTGGTTTAATCCTTCCAGTTTTTGCTGAGCGTTTCACATTCGGAAACATGTGACACGAGTACAAAAACAACAGTCGCACAACAGTCTGACTGTTTGTCCTAATATAGGCGCAGTGACTTCCTCGAGTCCTGTTGTTTACATCAAGTTGCCAGGCAACCAGGGTGACTCCAGGAGACCCCCCCCACTAACCGGCTGCTGGTTAACACCATTTACTATAGGTCACATTTTATCCCATGACACGTTACATCCATAATATCCTTCAAAGTTCTTGAAGGGTTCTCCAAGTTTTGGCAAGTTGTCTGCTTTTGATTCGGGGTGCACTGCAAAGAAGTGGTATTCCTGCAGGCTTGAATACCAAAACAGTGCAGACATTCATTTTTTATTTTTTGTATGTGGCGAAAGCCCCGATGGTGAAAGTGCATCTGTGCACATTTCTATCCCCTTGCATGCCAGGTAAAATATGTGGCGAGCACACAGGTGGGGCCTGTGATGAATAAAAAAACGCCAGAGTTTTCTTTTTTTTTGAGGGGGGTGTGGGGGCAGCATAGTCAGGCGGAGTATTCGGGGGAACGCCTTGTTTTTGTTTTTCATTACAAGAGAGAGAGAGAGAGAGGAGGGGGGTGCAGGGTGCAAGATGGTGGCCCATTGGCTCAAGTTACCCTTTGGATGATGTGTATGGAGCGCTGCCTAGTGCAGCTGAGCACACTGCGCTCTCAAAGAAGCCTTTTTTCAAACCCGAGAGAAAGTCATCCACCAGCTCGGACCTCGCTCCCTTTCCAAAACAACACCCTCCACCTCCTCCACCTCCTCCCCAGTCTCTCTCTCTCTCTCTGCTGCAGACCCCCAGCTCCTTCCTGCCCTGCTTCCCCCCCTGGCCAGAGTCCAAGTGCTTCATGTGGCTTCGACTGGGGCAGGTTGAAAGGTGGGGCCCCCTCCGCCACCGCCCCTGTCTTCAGAAGACACTTGTTTTTCCAGTGGGATGAGGGTGTGTTGGTGTTGGCAGGGTGGAGCAGAGGGATGGAGGGGTGGAGGGGTGGAGCGGGGGGGATTCAGGCCCCTGGGAGAGGAGGAAATAAAAGAACGAGAGCAGTTTCACACGCCCTTTTTTTTTTTTTTTTTTTGGGAACGCCTGTGTGCACCTGTAGAGAGGTAGAGATGGTTTTAAAGGGCACTTTTGTTCATCCTTTTTTTTTGCATTTTTATAGATCTTACGATCATATCCCAGGAAATTAAAGATGCAAATAAATATTTGAACTTTTTATTTTATTATGTTTGCTCACTGAGACTCTCTTGTTGCCCACAGGCCGTCACTGGCTGCCCTCTAAATGAAACAGATGGGGGGCTAGTGAGAGGGTCTTACTTTATGTGAAAAACACAGGCGACGCCCTTCCTGAAAAAGAAACAGGGAAAAGACTGTGTGTGTGTGTGTGTGTGAGAGTGTGTGTGTGGTTGTAAAGAGTGTGTTTCTTGTGTTCTCCCGTGTGCAGCCAGCACCACAGACCTTCATTTCTCTGATTAGGTTTATTGTGGTCGCGGCGGCGGCCGGCAGGGAGACCTTGCATTGTCGGAGTTTGTTTACCGTTCAGACAGAGTCAGCCAAAGGAACGGGAGGAAAAAAAAAGGGGGAAGGCTAGCTCGGAACAAAGAAACGGTTCATAGACAAGCTTGACTAATGGACGATTGAAAGGCCTTTATGAACAAATCTGAATGCACCAAAGACAGACAGGGGAGGTAATCCGCTGATAAAAAAAAAAACGTTGTGAATAAAAGCGGCCCGTTGAAAATAATGTACGAAACCTCCCGAAAGTCAGTCAGTGTCCGCCCTGAGATTAACTCGGCCTTCTTGTCACTGTCACTGAATTAAAACGTCCAAAAGCTGCATCCATTGAGCTGTTTACTCACAGATCCGAGGTTGCTGGCCTTGAGGTCTTTGGCAGGGGATGCAGGGGTCGTGTCTTGAGTGACCTGAACGGATGAGAAACTTCTCATGGACGTCATTTTGGTCAGATTGTCTCTACTGCACTGTACAATCTGTAGATCATAGTGAGCAGCCGTGCACATACTGTATGTCTTTTTGTGAGTGTGAAACTTCAAATTCTGTCACACTGGCAGACAAAAACAGGAAACTGTCTACGCTAAGGCCCTCATTGGCTCTTTGAATGTGTGTCACATGTGGGTGGACAGTGAAAAAACAGCTCATGCTGATGATGAAACATGTCAGCGTTGAGGTTCTTACAGCTGCATGAAGTCTAGCTGTGTCTGCCGGACTGGAAGATGGTTAGATGGTTGCAGCCAGCTTTGATGCAGATTATTTATTATATGATAAAGCTTTGAACACATTTAACCAGCCAGACTCTGCACCGCCTCAACATGCACCGTCAAATCCCAAAGTCATGAGTGAAACACAACCTGCAGGCCGTCACGTCGGCCCCGATCGTGCCGCATTCGGTCGCCGCTCTCGCAGCTGTAGTCCAGCTAAAAAAAAGACAGCATAGGAGGATCTGTATTTGTTTCTGCACTTTCCGAGACGTGCCGACGAGCTCCCGTCGGTCTGTTTGTGTAGGTGCCTCCTTCTCACTCTTCTGCTGGTGGATGTCTGCTGCTGACTCACCCCCCTTTTGTGCTTGTGTGTGTGTTTGCAGACGTGCGAAACTACGGCTGTACTTGGAGCAGTTGAAGAAGCTGGTGCCTTTAGGTCCAGACAGCACGAGACACACCACACTGAGCTTGCTGAAAAGGGCCAAGATGCACATCAAGGTACTTTAAAAAAAAAAAAAAAACTACAAAACCCACAGGCCTTTGAACAAATCAGGCATGTCTGATTGTTTCTTTTTTGGATCTCTCTTTGATAAATTAGCTTTTTTTCAGAGCTGTAATTTTGAAGTTGTTTGACACATGAGTGAAAATGGGAAACATTTGCTGGCTCCACCTCGTCAAATTATCTTTATGTCTTTGGTTTCTGGACCAGCAATTTGAAGATGTTACTTAGGACTCTAGTCATTTTTTTTTCTCTCTCTCTCTCTGAGACATTTAAGACCAAAAAAAAAAAAAAAAAAATTGAAAAAGACTTCTTTCTTCTTGAGCTTCATGAGCACAAAACGTCACGCTCTACTTCTCCTCTTTCTTTCAGCTGTTTGATTTTCTCTCTTGACTTCCTTAAGTGTTATATTGTTTTCTAATCTTTCAATCAGAGCAGTTCAGGGCCTGCCAGAAAAAAAAAAAATTGCTCCCAGGGACTGAAAAAAAAGGAATATACAGAACATTTCTGTGGCCCGATCTTTTAGATATGTGAAACGACATAATTGGATGTTAGGTTTGTTTAACTCCTCCTTCCATGGTTCATTAACCGTTGAAGCTCGCTCACACAGACATGTGTGTGCTTTAAAAAAAAAAAACAGCGACAGAGAAGAGCTTAAATAAACGTGAGACATTGTTTGCATTAGATTATTTGATTCTCATAAGTTTCCATGCAGAGGATGACCTGTGAATGTAAGTACAGTTTAGGACACGCTGTACTGATCGTGCTGTTTACAAGCAGCAACAGTGTGGTTGGTGGAAAATCCAGACGTAGCGAGTTTTTAACCCTTCATTTCCTGTTTATCATGCATGTCCCCTCTGCTCAGACGGATTCCGCTAATTCTCGTCAGGGTGTTGTGTCTTTCTCGTATCACACGAGGGCCCGCGACGTCCCGCTTTGATTCACCACCGAGAACTTTCATATGCAAAAAAATCTCAATCTCAAGTTGAGTCAAGCCTCTAACAAGACTTTGTGTTTATTTTTTACTTTCTAACCTACAGACCTCGCACAACCCGGCCCACTTCCTTATTACATGTCGGAATTTTCTTGTTGCTAAAGACTCTCTTTTTGTATCTTTGGCAGAGGTTTGAGATTGGCACGAGATGACAGAAAACAAAAAAATGGGTTTCGCAAGCCGTCACATTTACGTGTGATAACATCAGGAGCAGCATCTCTATGATGTGGAAGGAGTCCAAATTCTGCCAGAGATGCATCATAGCCAACATCAAAGATAAATATAAAAATAATATAGTAATCACAAGTGGAAGAAACTTGATCTGAAAAGTTTTTTAAACCTTGATTGTGCGTGAAACATGTTTTACTTTTTCATACATAGTGTGTCAAATGCTGGAAATGTTTGTTTTTTCATTTAAATGTGGTATTATTACCCCAGAGTGGAAAGATTTTGTTTTTTTTAAGTAGAACAGACTAAAAAGAAATTTCCCACAGTGATTTTTTACCTTATTTCAATGGTACTGCATTCAAAAATAGTATATCCAGCGAACATCATCGATTTTTATATTTTTTTGCACGTGTGTGTCTCTGCAGAAGCTGGAGGAGCAGGACAGGAAGGCTTTAAACGTGAAGGAGCAGCTGCAGAGAGAGCACCGCTACCTCAAACGCCGCCTTGAGCAGCTTTCTGTGTCCGGATCCGTTGAACGCATCCGCACTGACAGCATGGGCTCCACCATCTCCACCGACTCAGAGCAAGGTAACCCAGTGTTACATAACTTTTTAAAAATGTAATCATGACATGTAAATCGGATGTAGATCATCTCCACTCCACCAATAACAAAGGTACAGGCTCAGATGGAGGTTGACCTGTATACCCTGGAGCTATATCCCCATGTCGGAGGTGTTTCCATTCTTCTTGTTGTCCACTGATAAACTCAAGGCCTATGTGTACTAAGTGAAAGACCAAGACATGATTAGCTCTGGGCCTTGTTTGTAAGGCGATGCCCCGCGGTCAAAGGTTAACATCTCCGATTGCAGATGGAGGAATGATCCTCTCTGCTCTTTAGCTACCGATGGTGGGAGACTTCACGCCATGGATGTCGAAATGACAGCACGGATCTGTCGTCCCGAGCCCGAGACTTAAGGTCTTAGTAGACTTCATTAGAAGTGTTTGTCGGATAGTCGGAGTTTGATCATTTCAGTAACCGATCTTCTGCAGCGTCTCGCCACGTGACAAACGTTTGCAGGCTTTAAATTCGCTCGTAAGCTCTATTTTTTATTTGTCACACTTTGAACGTCTCCTGCAAAATTGTGCACCATCATCCACATATATTCAAACCGACTTATCGCGTCTCACCCCTCTCCACGTTTGTCAGGTTTTTTCACCCAGCTTTCGAGTGCGACGGTTCAGAGCAACACTTTTGCCTTTTGATGTGGTCGGACGACGCGTCCGTATGATCTAGTTCTTTTTCAGCATAACACGAGTTTATGGGGTGCGATGTGCAGCTTACCCGTGTCACAGAGCCTCCCTGTGAATGCTTAGCTTGGACTGTTACTGTATCTTTACTAATCCTGGATGAGGTAAACACACATGCAAGTTGTTTATCAATGGATGGGGATTAACTGTGGGAGCACAAAGATCTGCCTGTTTGCCCAGAGTTAATGGTTGCCTAAATCCGGGTTTAATCCACAGGCGCAGCAGGCTCCCTAATAAATATGCCCACAGTTAGGTGGAAATAAACATCCCCCCCCTAACTTGTTCTGTTTGTTTTTTTTGAGCAGCACCTGAAAATAACCTGCTGTATTTTCTTTTTCGCGTGCAGAGGTGGACATCGAGGGCATGGAGTTCACCCCTGTCGAGGCAGACAGCGTGGACAGTATCAGCGATGGCGAGGAGGAGGAGGAGGAGGAGGAGGACCACTACAGCCTCCAGAGCAGCTCCAGTGACACCAGCTACACAGCCACACATTCCCACAGACTGCAGCCGCACCACTGTTAAAGACACCGAGCGGCCATCCATCGCCCAGCCAGCTTCCCCCCCATGACCATTTGCAATCGCCAACGCCGCCCACTACCTACATCAGACCAGTCCGCGACGGCGGTACAACCCCACCCACCCCCTGAATTCGTTCCTCCTTTCCTGGCCCCGGCTCTCCAGGAAGCACATGGGGCTTAAATGCCACTCGAAAGCCTTCCTGACCCCACCTGACCACTGACCCTACCTCACCCTACTGTATCCTGCCTGAACCTCCCCCTCCTGACACGCCCTGCCCTCCCGCTGCCCTCACAAACCCCCCCCCACCCGACCTTAGTGTCGCCGCAGGCTCAGAGAAAGCAGAGCAGAATTTGTGGTTTTTAATGGGGACTTCTGTGGTGTGGTGGACAGCTTTGACTTGTTAATCAGGATTTTAAGCATGTGCGTGTGTGTGTGTGTGTGCGTGTGTGTGTGCATGAGAGAGGTCAAAAACAAAATATACGCTTCGTGTCATCTCTATGAGGCAATAATACACAGACGAGGCTTTGCACTAAGTTTGTGATGTAAAGGGGAAAGCACCTCCGCTTGTTCTGCAACAAACAGTTATTTACATCATACAGTATCTTTCCTTTACGCAATCGGATTTACAGGAGCAGCTGTTGCAGACGTTTGACCAGAAACGCTCTGACATTTGGGGAAATATATTTATTGGCCTTCGTGGCCAGAGTTAGCTGAGAAGTTTGATAATCGCTGACGATGCCAGTTAGCCTAGGGTTAAGAATAAAAACTGGAAACGGGGTTGAAACAGCTGGCTGGTTTTGGCTGCGTCTGCACCAGGATGTAAAAAAAAAAGCTCACTAATTAACGTGTTATATCTCTTGTTTGATCTGGAGTCGCCGCTGGGCACATGAATCCTCGTTAAGCGGTAACTTTATATAGATTTCTAATGGATTAAACAAACGAGATATCACTTAATTGGTGACTCGGTAACTTTTTGGACGGAGCCAGCCGAGCTGTTGTTAAAAGACACAAAGAGTGGTGTCAAACTTCTCGTCTAACTTCCCCAAAACGCAACATTTTTTAATTTTCCCCACTTTTCTCAAGGTGCAAGCAGTGCTTCTGCAACCTCGCCTGAAAATAAGACTTGTCCGGTAGCTACCTCTTGCACGTCTTCACGACCAAAAAACGTGGCCAAATTATTATTTTTTTTTGGGCCCTTGAAGACAAACTGATAAAGTCACAGAGCTGTAGTAGAGAAGAAAGAATGTATATAGATGTACAGTTACTGTCCCCAAACCCCTCGCGTCTCCCTCTGGTTGGGTTGCCTAACCACTACTCCACACTACTGACCACTACACTATACCACCCTATGGTGTGGATGGACTACTAGGTCAAATGAATAAATGAAAAAAGAAAGAAAGAAAGAAAGAAGGAGTTGCCTCAGAACTAAAAACTCTATTCCTTAAAGAAGATTAAAATCTTGTGTGTTTCCTCAGTAGCGAATTGATGTAGCAATAAATACGAGAGGCGTGCGCTTCCTCTGAGTGTTTAGATGATTCTTACGGACCATGACGTGTCACAGGAGACTTTTTTTTTTAAACCTTTTTTACCCTTTAGAGCGGACCGAGCAGAAAAAAGGAGTCAGATCTCCTTTTTTCTTTACTAATGGATCCATCTCTTACCCCGAGAATTCGCGTCTCTCTACAGCTTTGTTACTTTTTCAAGCGGTGTTCACGTGTGAATGGATGGTGTTTGTCTTTGTCTTGATTAACAAGTCGACGCTGTAAATGTGGAGAAAAAAAACGTTAAAATTATAAGAAAAGAAAAAAAAAAGAAGAAGAGCCAGCTCTAATGATTTGTTATGCCTAGAGGCGCTCATTTTTTTTTAGCTGATTTAACAAACTAATCACATTCAGTCGAGCTTTTAATTTGTAGACTAATCACCTTATTTCCTGTCTCTGCTATCTGTTGCTTATTCCTGGAGCTGGAGACCCAGCGTAGATGAAATTTCTTTCTCTGTAAGTTATGCACAATAGTCACTCATTGACGGAGGAGGCGGCTTCAGTCGCTCTCTGACCATTTTTTAATAATCATTTTAAGGTAGGCCTCAGTCTCTGGCAGTCTTTAGAGCTTGGCGTCCCAACACTTTTAAGAAAATTTAAGGGCCAGTCCACCATGGCAGGTCTGACCCAAAAAAAAACAAAAAAACAAAAAACTACAAAACTACTCAAAAAACTTGCATACAAAAGAAGCTACGTGTCACTCAAAGTGACGTTAGCCAGTGTAGTCTATATTTCTTGTATTAAATTTTGTATTATATTTTCCTAAATGTTCTCTTGTAATGAAAAGACAAAAAAGAGCGAGTATATCTATCTATCTATAAATATATATATATATATGACAGACAGACAGACATGAGGCCAGGCTTGTTGAAGGGAGAGTGGGGGCAGGGGAGCTGATACACTGGCCCCTCTCCCTTGGGTGACTCTCCTGCTGTCATTCTGTGCCTTGGTGAGCCTTCAACCTCCCTCATCCTTCCTCCTCCTCCTCCTCTTCGTCCTCCCACCTCCATCCCTACTCAGGTCACACTTGTCGCCCCCCTTCCTCTCAATCCCATCCTCCCTCTCTCTTGTCGTCCTCCGGCGGGGGGCTGAAAGATTTTTTTATTTTTTATTTTTAACCACGCCAAAACACTTCCACGAGCAAAGGGGGGGCCACTTGAAGAGAATAAAAACCTCACCTTGAATTAAAAAAAAAAAAAAAAAGCCCCTTTGGTCTCTACTGAGAAGCCGCCGCTGTTGCTGTCGTTGTCGTCGTTGTTACACCCTGTCCAGGCACTCCCCACCCTCTTGATGCCCCCGGTTCGTCTGCCAGTGCCGCCGCCGCCACCGCCGCCGCCTCTGTCACAGAACGATTGAGAAAGAAAACTAAACAAACCCACACACTGGTAAACTCCCATGGCAGCTTCCAGTCAACCCCGATATATGATCACCAACGGAGGGTTCGAAACTTCTGGGCTTGAAGCGTGTTTTTTTGTTTTGTTTTTTTTTGTCATTTTATTGTATGTTGACTATGTGTTTGTTCAATGGGAGTCACTGGGAGAGGAGCGAGCGATAAAAAAAAAAAAAAAAAAAAAAAAAAAAAAGAATAATCCAATCAATGGCAGCTTATGGTGTTATCCTCCGCTCTCCCGGTGGTCCGTCCCAGAAAAATAGTGTTACCCGTTGATCAGGGGACCTCTTTGAGACACAGCAATATTACCATCTTGTGCTTTCTGAGGGAGGGTGGGCGGGCAGGGTTTTTAAAGAAAAAAAAAAAAAAAAGACAAGCAAGTGGTTTTGCTTTTGACTCTGTGGTGCATTTTTTTTTTTTTGGTGACCAACTCTATATTTTGTTTTGATGAATTTTACCTCCTATCTGCACTCTCTCCATACACTGCAGGAGGGCAAAACAAAAATGAACTAGAGATTGAAAGAAAAGCTGTTTCTTGTTTTTTTTTTTGAGAGTTTACAATTCATGTCAAAGGATTTGTACATGATTGTTTGTAGCAAAAAAAACAACAACAACAACAACAAAAATGTCCCTTTTTTTTTCCAAGTTTGTTGGTCAAATGAACAACTCAGTAAACCATGTTGATGGCATAAAGTTATTTCTCTTGCACAGAACCTCCCAGTTAGTAGAGACGCGACAGAGTGAATGAGGGCATGAGTTTTGAGGGCCAGATATGAGATTATTAATTTTTTCACTGGCGTCATTGAAAAATGAACATAACACACACACACACAACACACACTCAGTCAGAGCGAGCGAGCGAGTTTGTGAGCAGTGGACGTGGACGTGGTAACATTTTGTTTGAACGCTGGACGGATAGTGTTGGAAATTCTTTTAATGATGTGCCTTGGAAAAAATTATTATTTTCAAACGATTGTACCGATTCATTAAGAGTCGCTCTTATTTTTTTATTTTTATTTGAAATAACCCACATTTGGGAGGCGACCGAAGATGTTACCGCCTCCTTCTTCACTGCAAAGGTTAACATTTATGTCAAGTGGGGGGGGGGGCTCTTCGTTCAGATCAAAGCATAATTTAAGAGTCATCAGAGAGATGGAGGGAGGGTGGAGGTTAGGGAGGGCTTCGGTTTTTATAAATTGTCGACTTCAGAGCGAGTACAGACGTGGTTTGATATTTGCTTTCATGTCGCCGTTGCACAGAGATTTACTTCAAGTGTGTTGGGTTTTCTAAGGGCATAAAAGCACAGCCGAGAGAGAGAGAGAGGAGAAGGGTGGGTGGCGGGTGGATGAAATCGGGGAGGAAGAGGGGGTGAAAGCACAGGCCGAGGATCGAGGGTCAAGGGCCGAGAAGTCTGTGCACACACGGTGGTGAAATCAGAAAAACAGAAGACACCATCCGATGTCTCAGCCTGCTGAGTGACGGTGCTCATTAAAAAATCGACACTTCCATGAAATATTATTCCTGCCAAGTAAATAGTCACTTTTTAAAACCTTCCATGATGAATGAGTAGTTCCTTTATGTAATTCCAGATAGCTTTAACTATTTTAGGTCAGCTTTTTTTTTTTTCCTGCTTTCCCCAGCCCTTTTATGTCTTTTCTCCTTTTAGTTTGCATCTTTATGCGTCGACGCTCTTAACAGCCGTGGCGTTCTCAAAGATGGCGGGGGCCCGGGGAGGAGGTCACACACACACACCAGCATTATGGTTCATCTTTTTGTACTCGCTTTAGAGGAAGGCGAGCAGGCTGGGATTTATTTGAAAAAATAAAATAAAATAAAGGAGGATAGAGAGGGGTGGGGGGTGGACTTTGTTGTTGCTGACATGCTGTGCAGAGTAGGGAGAGTTCTGTGCCAGAGACCTGTGAATATGTTCCTTTTTAGCGGACGTGTAGTATGCATTCAGAAGATGTTATATAAGTTCCTTTTTTTTTTGTGTGTGTGAGTGCGTGTACACGAGTACCTGGTGCTGGCTACGTTTGAGCAAACACTTGAAGGTATTGTGTATTCTCTCATTGTAATATAATTAAAAAAAAATGTTTTATACATAAAGTTGCCGCAGCCCTCGTTATTGCCTGTTAAATTATTTATGATACGCTGTATGGATTTACACGCTGCTTATCGTGGTGGTGGTGGTGGTGGTGGGAGGGAGACACGTGGCGCCGTGACAACCTTTCAACTGAACACGGCAGCGGGAATATGTAGATGAAGATGTTGAGATGTTGTTATGGGGCTTCCTGTTTGGTTTGTGCAGCTGTGAAACTGATCTGCAGTCTGGAATATTAATGTTGGGTGTTTTTTTTGTTTTTTTAAAGGTTAGAGTTTATCTACGGTCACTGTTACAGCAGAGAAATACAAACAAAGAGCCAAAATTACATCAGGAATTTTTATTATTTATTATAATTAAACTTAATAATAACTCAATCTGACAATGAGAAAACATAAAGACAATAAACATCATGTTCAACTCTTTACTTAAAAGTCCAACAAACATCTCAGAATGTTTAAAATAAATCTAAACAATCCTCCACGTGACAAAGCTCAATAATTCTTCAAAATACATGATATCTTTATACATCATAATTCAAGTCTAGCAGCAAAAAAACAAACAAACAAATCCACTAAACATGGAATGCGATCGATGAAACGTTTACAACGATATCAAACAGGCCGACTGAAACGATCTCTGTGACAGTCGTGCTGTTAAAAGGCCGATCACGTTTACAGCGCAGAGATGTGAAAGCTGTACTCAAATCTGACTGTTTTGATATAAGTCACTTTGGTATCTTCAGTACACGCCGCACTGGCAGTGACTAACCATCATGCAATAAGATCTACGGTTTAAATATCGCCTGCGTGCACGGAGAATTAATTATATTCTAAGTCTTGAATAAGTCTACACAGTCACAGTATTATGATTTGGTCTAATAAGAACTTCAGCCTGGACCGACGCCTAAAATATAAAAATCATAAATGACGTTCTGATGAATTAAAGTGAAAGAAACACACTTAATATTATTCAGCATGAAAATAATCTCACTTTTATTAAAATAGATACATTAAAATATATGTCAAAGACACAGAACGGTGCGCTCACACCTGACGGACGTAGTTACAGCATTAAAGTGTGCTGCTGGTCACAATCTGAAACCTTCCACAAAAGGCAATATGTTTTCATACATAGAGTCTGGGACCTGAGATTTAATGAAAGCAAAGACAGAGAGAGAGAGAGAGAGAAGACAGAAGAAGATATAAATCTACCATAGAGAGTATAAGCAACGATCGGCGAGAGCCGGGGGAAACTCCGAGATGATCTAACAGGCATTGTGTTGCGTTCATATCACCTGTGCGGCTCTTCGCGCTCCCGTCTCGTTTACACGTATTGCTGTGGTTTCTGTGGGACGGCAGCAGCTGAAGCCAGGCTCTTTGCCGCCTCCTTGGCCTTCTCTGAAGCATCCTTCACTGTGTCCCTGAGCAGCCGCTGGGGCGTCTCTCCTGCGAGACCACAGGACAGGAGAGGACAGAATGAGGACCGGCTTCATCGAGCACAACATGACAACAGGACATTTATGGACAAAGGCTAAGCGATCATGGGACAAGTGTGTGAGACGGAGCGGATTACTGCTGGACCAAAGCGATGAACAAAGACGTTCGATGCTTTCTCTCAGTTTAAAACAGTTTTTGATGCCAACACAAACAAGCTGGAACTCATTTTTGTGTTCTGGAGGTCATCTGACCTGACTATCACTGTGATTGGACGAGTTTTCTAACCTCTGTTGCCACGGTAGTCTAGATCTGAACTGATGTGAAATCAGAATCAGGCTGATTTTCTGAGATGATACTCAAGTTGAGTCTGAGCATTAAGCAGCTGCTGCAGCAAACTTGGAAAAGTCCGACGTAGCACGATTACCGTTGTGACTTTTAGATTCAGATACGAGACCAACGTGTCGGGTTACCATCACATTCATGTAAAGAGGTTCAAGTCTTAAAGAGGCTTTATAGAATGGCATGCAAAGATGGAAAGAGGATTCAGTGCCACGGGCTACGAGAGTCTATTTAAGTCTGACCTCGCTGACCTCAAACTTAAAAGTTTCTCATGTGAGAACAACAGCCACCGTCATAATATGACAGACGTTTTCCCTAAACCGCGAGAGAGACGAGCTGAGTGTCTTTCCTGGGAGAGGTGACAATGACTGGAGGGAGTGGATCTGGAGAAATTACAGGGTCCCCCCCCAAACAATGCAAACCAAAAGAGAGTGTAATTTGTCCTTAATTACATGCAACATAAACAGAATATTTCAAAGTATCTATATTTTGGTCACCGTGCACGTCAGCTCTGAAGTTAAATTGGCTGAGAAGTGAAGCGCTTTGTCAAACTGGTTTGATCTGCTCGTCCTCACTACTACTCGATTTCTCGTGTACGTTCGCCTCGCTGACTGTCTCTCACACTTGTCTGGTGAAGCGGCACCACAGACTCCTGCTGAAAGTGAAAGTTGAAAGTCGAAAGTTAAAAGAAATGTTCAAATCATTCCTCTGGGTACTTTCACAATATCAGAAAAAAAATAAACCCTCAACATTCCCGTAGTCTCTGTCTGTTACAATGTTGTTAAGAGACGTTGTTGAGCAGGTTTCAGGTGTTTATGTTCCTCTGAAGGAAATCAGGTGATTTCTATGAAACCGGTGATTTTGAGACAAAGAAAAAACCCAAAAAACTACATTTGATTTTATGTGTTGCCATAAAGAGGTTTTCAAATCAAGTTTATATAAATCGTGAAGGTCTGACTATAACTTAAATGTATGATTTTGGCATTTAAAAATACACAGATTTCTTTTGCAAAAGTAGGAACTTAAGTAGTTTTTAAATTTCTCTCCTTAGCGCACGATAACGAAATGAACGAAACATAATATTTAAAGGGGAGCTGGATTTATTTAGCAGTGTCATGCTCCCAAAAAGGTGAATTCAGCATAAAAAGTTAGTATTCATTTGGATATAGATTTACAGGCTATAAAACATCAGCTTCTGATACAGTTGGAAATTTAAAATAATCAAAATAAACGTAAGAGCTGACATTTGTTAAACTTACTTGACGTATTTTTGTCTCTTTATAGTTGGTTTGTTTGAACACTTTTCCTTAAAACACGTTTTGTTATTTGAACGTGTTGACCTGATGGGATTATCACGACACTTTTTAAGCATGTGAGTTTTTAATATTTCAGTAACTATTGTCAGCTGTTCATCGACACGATGACGTGAGAGCCCAAAGTTGGTGATACAACATCGTGAGAAGCAGCAGCTCTGAAAAACTTCAGGGAACTTATTTCACAGTTTTGCATCAGCTTTCACTTTGGGCGTTTCTTACAGCTGGTGGTAGCATTAATGCTAATTAACTGGCAATTTATTCACAGTGGGAGATCAGAGACTGTTAGAAATACTGTATGTGCACCCTGAAGATGAGTGAGCTTCAGGCTTCAGGTCGACATACAGACACGTGAATCTGCTCTCGGACCCTCCCTGTGTCTTCACCGTTACGTCCAATCAGAGATGATTGTTTTTTAATTGCATAGTTTAAAATACAGTGTGGAGGTCCTCTCTGTTCTGCATCACGTTGTTGCCATACGATGGCAAAACGCAGTAACTGCACCGCCTTCAGTCAAAAAATTTGCATCTACGTTTCATCTGTTCAATATTTGTTCAGCATGGTGTGACTTTCCTCCAACAAATAGAAAACATGTTTTGTTTTTCGGATACTTGTTTGTGCTGGATTTGTATTTATTTATTCTGAGGTTTATGTCGCATAAAAAATCTTATATTTATTCTTATTTAAATGTTTTTCAAATGTAATTCACTTAGATTGTAACTGAAAACATCAAAGTTTAGAAAGCGTTCACCCCTTTTCGGCACCGCCGGGGAGGATGACGTGTGCCTAACTCCAACCGACCGAACCGCACGCTGTCCTTCGCCTCTCTTTTGGGTTTTTCGGCGCACAATACTACTAAGACGGAGGGATAAATACCCGCCCCACTGAACGCTCAGTGGTTAAGGGACATTATGTCCTGTCCTGACCTTGAAAAAGATCCACCGCTCAGTTTGTAACTCAAACATTGATCAGAAAGAAAAATCTGCACCTCTCTCCTCAGTTTTCTAAATGTACCTTCTTTTATCTATTTAATTTTGATTGAATTTTCCTGCTACAATACTCCAGGAACAACATTCCTTAGCAGATGCTTGTAGATGTGGCTCAGCGGGAAGGGAGGAACGTTTGAGGTAGAAGTTACTCTGTGAAATTGTTTTATACGTTTCACACTCTGCAAAAATGTACATTATATGAACATTTGTGTTTAGAAACTGTGATTTGAACACCACAATATCGATCGATATTTTCTTTACTGGCGCTGATAATATTAATACCCAATGACTTGTTTGTCAGCTGGATATTAGACATCATTTATGACACGAAGATACTCATTTTTAAAAAAAGAAACACTGCTCTAACTCATTTTTGTCCGGTAAAAAGAGTTACAGGGTTCAATCTTTATCTCAAACAAAAATAACATGAGGGTAAACTAAACTACACAGCGTCTACTTCTATTCCAACACAAGATGAACTGTTTCTGCTCACTGACTCTTCAAAACAAACACAGTGTGTATCAGCATACACACCACACAAAGGGAGACAGCCACTACCTCTGCTACACAGCCTACTGTGCGAGTGTGTGCGAGGCTCACAGACGGCATCATGTGACAAACCCGGGCAAGACCTGGGCTGGCAGATGGATGCCCCGCTGCTAACATACTCACCACAACGCTCAGCCTGATGCCAATCCCTGCAGTGCCATCAACAAAGGGGCAGCGGGGCAGAATCACAACAGTACGCTGCATCAGCACAACACACACACACATACACACACACAGAGTTTGAAGCACAACACAAACCTCACTCATCAGGACCGACTGCCACAACAAGGCACTGTTCATCTAATGGCTTCCCCGTGATTTAAACTCACCATCTCTGATGATCGCGTTTGACTTTTCAAACTTTCATGTTGTCTGTTGCAATTATTTTTTTAATGAAGTTTATAAAAGTCAGCCAGAACAGATTTGTGTCTGACAAATAAACTTTCTCAGATGTGAATATTTTCTAGTTTTCTTGGTCTTTCTCTGATATTAAACTAAATATCTTTGTGTTTTTGACCACAAGATCTCTGAAGAAGTCAACTTGACATTGGAGATTGTGAACATATATCTTGCTATTTTCTGACATTAAATTAATCTATCCTCCGTCCGTTTTCTTCTGCTTAACCGGGGTCGTGTCACGGTGTCAGCAGGTTTAACAGGATGTTCCAGACGTCCCTCATCCTAACAAAACATTACAGCTCCTTCGAGGCTTTCCCAGGCTAGATGGGCTCTGTAGTCCCTCCAGCGGGTTCTGGGTCTGCCCAGGGGGAAAAAAAAAACCTCCAAAAGAAGGCGTCCACCTGGTGGAGGAAGCTCATTTCGGCTGCTTGCATCCACAAACTCATTCTACCCAAAGCTCATGAGCACAGGTGAGGCTTGGAACCATGTACGTTCAAACCAATTTAATTATCAGTAATGAAAATAATCGTTAGCTGCAGCCTCAGTTGTGATTTGCAGATCTTATTTTCTACAGCTGCCACCATCTGCTACTGAAGACTCATAATTTACAGACAGCACTTAAGTTTGGTCATGTTTATGGTGTTTTTTTCCCTGTTCCCCACTCAGAGGATCAGATTTTTTGAAGTGACCTGCTTTACGGGATTTTGTTTATGCAACGCCGACTACATAATTTGTTTTGGTCTGAGCTTAAATTCAGAAAATCTAAGCTGTTTGTCACTGTAGTTGTCATGGTTTCACATCCCTCTGCAGTCACGTGGTATCCCTAAGAGACGGCCTTTAGGCTTCTTAAGTGAACCTGTTTCTAAGTCAAACACATGTAAGAGTAAATTTTGAGTCAAGTGAGAGAACTTTTCTATTGCAGAGTAATTACTGATCTTGCGAGGGTAAAACGTTCAAATTTGAATGTCTGGAGAGTCACTTCAGTTTTCACTTTCACCAGGTTCATGAAAACTCATCATGAAGATGTTTATCTGTGTATCTAAAGTGTCGAAAATGTATAAATTATTAAGTATGTAAAATAAAACAGTCTAATGCTTGGAAGGGGAGAAATCATTTCTTCTCGTATGAGTTTTCTCATTTCCAGTTCAAGATAAAACCGTTCTGTTCCCCCTTTCTTCTCTTTTCTCTTCTCTCGCTCTTTTCTCTCCGTGTACGTACCCTGTAAGTTGGACAGCGCGTATTCCAGCCCTTTCATGGCCTTCACCTGGTTGCTCTTGAAGCGGGCCAATCCAAACTCCTGGGAAAAGACACAACAGGAAATGTCTTTACATGGGGGAGACGTCCCACAGCCCCCCTCCTCTTTTCTGGGGATATTAAAGCAAGCCTGGCATCTTCCACATCTAATAATAACAACTGTAGGTTGATATATTTTTGGCGCCGTCTTCACTTCTCCCCTCATATCTCGTACTGCTTTATTTTTGGCATTAGCACACAGACTCCCACGCTTCTGCTGTTTACACTACGATCTATAAATCACGGATTGCCTTAGAAATAGGATTCTGTATGTCAAAACATGTAAAAACAAATGTTTTTACAAAAGCTGAAGCGTAATTATATGTTCCTACACTCTAGGACAGATGAAAATAGGCGATTGCAAAGAGTGTAAAAAGTACCTGAATAGGTCTGGAGAAGCCGTAAACATTCGAGGATATCCACGCTTCCCGTCTCAGCTGGGTGGTGGCTGGCTGCTCCGCCAAGTCTTGGAAAACACAACGCTCTTCAACCGACTAACAAGGGAGAGACAAAAGTGACAGCAGTGAAAACTGTAAGTTAAAAAAATCATTTGTTTACCTGTATTTGTAATGCAACGTGTCACCATTTGTCTTAAAGCTGCTTGATTCTTTCAAATAGAAGATGTCTGAGTGCTCAAACGCTCGCCTCCTTTGAAGATCAGGCTGGTTGAATTAATAGTTCCTGCTCCTTTCTGGTGGTGAGCAGCTACACGTGACTGTACTGTGCAGTCACGGCACACTCAGAGTTCAGTCTGTTCTATTCTGCCAACACAGTGTACAGACAAGAACTGTGTGAGTTGGTTGAATTTGTGAATTGATTTCAAATTATAGAAAAGATTCTCGGGGTATGATGTAAGCAATACTGCACTTGTAACAACATCTTTTATTATATGTACAGTGTTTTTTTAGGAAAGGGGAGAGAGGGTGTCAGAGTACTCTTTAATATCACATCAGGTGAGAAGTTTAACCACCAAAAAATGACAAATAAAAGATTTTAGGCATCATTTTACTATTTAAACCTGCAATCACTGATGTTTTTCAACCACTTGGGGGCAGCAGAAAACAGGCTGTGAGTGCAGGATGTCAGCAGCCAAGCAGCATAACCAGCAGCTACAGAGCAACTCAACTCAAGCCCAATATTTTAGCTTCTCCTGGGGGAAACGTTACGGCAACAAACCACAGAGGATCAGGCGCCTCACCATGAGAGTGGTGTGGTTGAGGTTCCAGGTGTAGGTGGTCAGGCTCCTGTTGACGGGGTCCACGATGGAGTCCTCGATGATGTACACGCAGCGAGACATGCCGGAGGGAAAGAGCCGCTCCGCCCAGCGAGGCAGTCGATTGGTCTTCATCAGGAGGCGTCTGGAGAGGAGCCGGTGGTCCGCAGTCACCTCGCGGTACACAACGTCCTCTGTGAGAACATGGGTGCTGATCGATACACAAAAAAAAAAAACACACACAGCCAAGTCAGATAGAGATCACAATTTGTGTCTTAAATCACTGAGTAAGTGTTCATTCTGGCCATTAAAAGCTGCTTTTATCACCAATGTCAGTGACGGGACGCAAAATCTACAGTCATCGTTTTATGCAAACATTAAATATGAGGCCTCAGCAGTCTGGATTAGGTAAATCAAGTGGATTCCCCACTTGATTTGACTCACAGAGTATATTTTTGCACAAAGGTAGAACTGTGGATTTTGTCTTCATCTCTTCTGCTTACAGCATGTCAGGTATATTAGAATATTAGGGATGATTACAGCGAGCAAAAACTGTCTTAAAACAACATTCATACGCCCACATTGTACATCGACACGTGAAAATAGGAACCGACCTTTAACTGTCAGGTTTAAGATCCGTTTGTGATTAATTTCAGTTCTGCTTAAAACAGTGGTTCAAATTTAGCAAGTCGATTTAAAAAAAAATCTTTCATCGTGTTTTTCTGGGTCCTGGTGAAACATTTTCCTGCACGACACGCAGCTGTGACGCTTGTGAAATATTACAGGACAAAAAGTTCAGGACGCTGAGGTTTTCAGGTCAACTCATAATGCAAACAAAACATACTGACCACGTAGCTATGAATATTCTAAACCTGGTTTCACTTTGTTTATGCGTTTTCTCGGTTCTCTGTCTTAATCACGACTGTAGGTTTAAAAATGCAAAGCGAGGTACAACAAAGTTCACCAAAGTCTGTAGCAGTACAGTAAGATTCAACGACACACTCCATCTGTGCTAATGAGATGTAATAACAAGATTCCTGCAAGTCTATAAGGTTGGGATAAGCTGAGATTTAAGAATTGAGTGGTGTGATATTGAGACAACAAAGATTAAAACCAAAAGTTCACAATTTAGTCGTTGCCTCTTGTTATGATCACTCATATCCAGACGCAGTCGAGGATGTGTTATTGTGAGTTCTTGCTCTAACTAAACCACTAAAAACTGGAATATCATGATGAAGCCTGTGTTGACGTTTCCGTGAAAATGTTACAATACCTGAATGGATTAGGGTACCTCTGCCAAAAAGCAGAGACAACATGGTCCCACGCGCTCCTGATGTCCGTACTGTTACAAAAGTACTTGACCATATTTCTCTCTGTGATGTGCAGGATGGCCTGAATCCAGAACCGTGTGCTTCTTTGCACTGACGACACAAAACAATGAAAGCGTGGGTGCTGACTCCATCCAAAGTCTGTCACAGTCCTGCGTGGGTGAAGAGGAAGAGCGTTAGCAAATCGTTCAACCATTAGTGAGAAATAAAGAGATGCTTGTAAATTATTTCCTGTGTGTAATAACATGTATGTGTGACTCTTTATTGTCAAACAAACGTTTTTGTTTGTTCAATAATCGACAGAATAGATTAGTAACCATCTTACCCTCTTAATATATCAGGCTACTGTCGACAATGCTTTATGGCAACATTAGACTTTTTTGCTTCAATGTGTTCACGTACCTTCATTTAATCATTTAATCTGCTTGCTTATTTAGACGCAGACAGCTGTGCCCCATTATTAGATTAGACTTTTTCTATTCATCACCATATTGATCCATATCACAATAAAAAGTATGATGCAAAAAGCATCAAATGCACATGTACAATCCAGTGTGATCCAACACAACAACTCTAATGTGAATTCAACTTTTACAAAGCTTATAATGTTTCAGTTTTTGTGTCCTGATCACTCCCTGATACTTTTATCTCTGGTGCTCATTCACTGTACATGTCTAATCTACTTTTACTGCAACTGTTCTTAAATTATGCTTTTTACTCTTAATTTTTCTTCTTATTTGTTTTCGTTGTTGTAGTTGTATGCTTTTTACTCTTCTTCTGATCTCTAGCTTTTCGTGCAACTGCTCTGTTACCTTAAGAACTGTTAGTTTTTCTGTTTTTACTCTGCTGTATGAAAGGTGCTATATAAATAAATAAAGTTAAAAGTTGAAGTTCAGAGAGGTATGAATTGAACTATTATGTCTATTATTGAGGTTGTAGTAGTAGTAGTGTTAAACTGGACTGCATTATATTGAGCGGTATTTCTAATAGTTTGGCCACCAATATTAGAAACACCTTTCATTATAATACACTGCAGTACAACAACAGCAGTCACTAAGACCTCAATAATGGACATTAAGTAGAATTATGAATGAACTCTCTGACAGCAACGTCAACAAAAACTGTACAACTGTTTACATATTTCATTTCTGATTGTACGTGTATACTGTAAATACTGTAAATACTGCCATATTGCCATACTTATATTTATACTGATAACTTTGTTTACACTGTGCCATATTGATGTCTTTTAGCTTGTATATATTTTTTAGATTTGTATATTTTTATTTTATTTTTTTTTTTACTTATATTTTATATTTCTTATTCGATTTTGTTGCATTTTATTGTTTTTATTTTGTTTGTTTTTTTACCTATTGTTCTCGTTATTTATTGTCTACTGTAAAGCACTTTGGTACACTGAAAGGACTGTTGTAAAGGGCTGTATAAATAAAATACATTTACATTTACATTTCATATTTCATGTTTATGCTGTTTGGGATAAGTGGGAAATTTCAATTCTCTGTATGTCCTGTACATATAGCAGCATTGACAATAAAGTTGACTTAACTCTTTACAAGCTTCATCAAAGCACAGTTTATGCATTGGATCACATTTAAATTGTACAAGTTTACTTAAATTAACATTACAACAGCTAGTACTAGACACATTACATCCCCTGTACTTGATCACAGTGACACACACATACACACATGTTTAATTAAATAACAATGTTATGTCCGGAGCACCACGTGTTTTTCTTCCTCATAAGATATCAGCTGTGACATAACTGACACCAATGGTTATCTCTGTTACTTGCTGTACTCCTGTCCCCTGTATCTTTATCTCTGTTACTCATGTCACCTGTATCTTTATCTCTGTTACTCCTGTCACCTTGACTTATGGCTTTACATCGAGCTGTCAGTGAGGGGCTAAGTAGCTGATTAGCTTCTTAAAAAAGGTTCAATCACTCCATGAATTCAGCAGTTTGACACAAAACAGCACTGGTAACATATTTCACAGCTCAATAATGGCTGTGCAGAGGATTTGGCGGTTAGCTAAAGTCGCCATAATGACAATAACATTAATAATAACAAGTTTAGCTGCTTTAAACGCTGATTTAAAGTCTTTACAGAGGAGAGGTCTTACCTGAAGTCACCGCTGCTAACACATATCAGCTGCTTCTTGTGCCTCCGGCTTACAAATTAAACTAATTGCGTCCATTATCCAGAGAGTGACCGACAGAGTGATACATCACCCCGCAGGACAACAACACGACGCGGAGCTTCTTCTTCCTCCGTGTGACGTCAGGACACAAACCGGTGATGAACGGCGCATGCGCCACCTACAGCACCGGGAGTGCAAACACCTGGTTTGGTCACTCCAAACATATGGTATATATATATAACTACTAAACCTTTGAATATATTGAATGAAACCTTGAATATATTGAATGAAACCTTGAATATATTGAATGAAACTTTGAATATATTGAATGAAACTTTGAATATATGGAGTGAACCTTGAATATATTGAATGAAGTCTGAATATATGGAATGAAACTTTGAATATATGGAGTGAACCTTGAATATATTGAATGAAACTCAGAATATATTGAGTGAAACCTTGAATATATATAAAGAAACTTCACTGACGTCAGACTTCGCGGCAGTGCCTGCAGCCATCTTGTGTAACAGTC